>NW_020884896.1:10081346-10344047 GCF_003945725.1 Corapipo altera | reverse complement strand
GGGGGGGGGGGGGGGGGGGGGGGGAAGGGGGGGGGGGGGGGAGGGGGGGTGTTGGGGGGGGGGGGGGAGAAGGGAGGAGAGGAGGAATGAAAAGCGAAGGAGAAGGGAAAAGGTGCGGGGAGAAGGTGGAAGGAGAAAAACAAACAGAACAAAACAGAAGGCATCGTTACAAGTTGGTGCCGCGGAGAAAAGTTGGTCGCCGGCGGGAGCGGGACCCGTCGCGGCGCCCCCGGCCCCGGCCCCGGCGCGGCCCCGGGCGGGCAGCGCGGCCCCCGCCCGACCGCCCGCCGCCCCGAAACGGCCCCGCGGGGGGCTTCCCCCGTACCTCCGAGTCTGAGGAGCTGTTTTGATTCGTTTCTGATTCATTGACGAGAGACGACTTGACATCAGCTAAATCCCTCTCCGCCGAGGAGTTCTCGGAGATCTTTTCCTCCTGCTCCCCTTCGTCTTTGAAAGAGATCAGTTCATCGTTGGCGCCCAGGTCGTCCCCTCCACCGCCGTTCAGCTGCGGCATTTTCCTCCTGCCTCACCCCACCAGCAGCAATTTTGCAAAAAAGGGAAGGGGAAAAACAAAAGAAGAAAAAAAAAAAGGAGGGGAATGGGGGGGAAAAAAGGAAAAAGAAGAGGGGAGGGGGGGGGAAAGTTTGCACCAAAAAAAGAAGAGTCCAAGGTGAAAGTTTCTTTTTTTTCCCGTTCTCTTTCCTCCTGGGGAGGGGAAAAGAGGGAGGAGGAGGGGAGGGAAATGTCTCTTCTTTGCTCCTTTGCACCAGTGACTTTAGGCTTCTTCCTTTCCTTCTTCGGGATTTTCTCTTTCTTTCTTCCCGGGAGCTGCTCGGCGTGCGCTGCGCGCACACGCACACCCGCGCACGCACTCGCGGAAAAATTAATAATAATAAAAAGTATATAAACCGTGGGGAGGGGGGGGCTGCAGGGGGGGAAAAAAAAAAAAAAAATAATGCAACAAACCAAGCCCAGAAGTCAGCTGTGACGGGGGGGCAGTCGCCGCGGATATGGGGAGCCTGTGCCGCTCGGGTTTGAGTGAGTTGAAGTTGGACTGAGAGCTTTTCAGTTCAAAGGCGGCGCTGATTGACAGATAGAAAAAGGGGGATCGAAATCCGGAGGAACGGAGAAGTCTGGGATCCGGGATTATTGACAGGGAGCGAGAAACACACCAGGCACTTAATGAGATGCAGGAGGGGGCGGGGGCTCCCCGGTGACGTCTGCATAAATAAACAGGTCTGGGGCGCGGGAGGGGGAGGAGGGTGGGGGAAGTAGGAAACTAACAATGATCCTTTTTGGCATGGGAGCGGGAACGCGAGGGGAGGGCCGCGGGGGCGGGGGCGCCGCTGGGGGGGCCGGGACGCAAAAGGGGTGGAGGGTGGAAAAAAAAAAAAAGGAAAAAAAAAATTTTTTTAAAATTGGTGCGCTGTAGTCCAGAGCTCCAGGACGGGGGGAGCGAGGAGAAAAGCACCCGAACGGGTGTCCCTGTCTTCGCGCTCCGGGAGCGCCAACTTTTACATTCTGGGCATTAATAAGCATATCATTCCCCCGAAGCCCGGGTTCTCCTGAAGGATGTGTGTGTGCCCTTATTATTTGGGTACATGTGACGGTAGGGTGGTGGGGTGGGTGTTTTTTTCAAACCGTTAACATTTTTCATGCTACTCGTTGGAGGTGAGAAACTCCAATCATAATAAACACTAGAATATAGTAAAAGCCTTTTTTTTTTTCCAGCAGCACTTGCTCCTTGCATTTATTATGTTTATAACACACAGGATGAAAATGTGCGAGATCACTCGCTGAAGATCAGATATTTCCAAATTATCTTATAGTAAGGCATAATGTCTTCTGGTCCTTGATGTAAAAAAAAAAAAAAAAAAAAAAAAAAAAAAAAAAAGGAAAGGAATGTGACTGCTAAGAAGTTAATTAGCATGGCAGGACGGAGAATCAAGGACTCCCAGACTTCAGAAGTGAAAAGTTGTGGTGGCGTAAACATCACGCTGCTGGAGGGAATCAAAGTGAAAGCGGCTGGTCCCCGCGGGGGGGGGGGTGGTCCGGGCGCGGGTCCCCGGTCCGCTCCGGGGCTGCGAAAGTCACCGGCCGGTGCTCTGCCTGCACGGCAACAAAATGGGGAGCAGAGTCATGCGGATGCAAGAAATGGCATCCGTTCCCCCGAATCTAATGTGGCGAGGGGGAAGGGGGAAACAAATTGATCTTCCAGCAGTGACAAATTGTAACAATGGACGAGTCAATTGGAAACTTTAACATGGGCAAGGAACAAAAGGAGGGGAGGGGGACTGGAGGGGGGTGGGGAAGACAGTAATTTCAATGGGAATTAGTAAATTGCCTAATGGAAATGGTGTTTGAAAGCAAGGGACAGGCTGTACTAAATAATCCGAACATTCCTCCAGAAATCTAACCTGCTGCTCATGCTAAGGGTCATTCAGCACATAGGGTTTCCAAAACAAAGCAAATTTGTCATGCAATATTTAGAGAGTTTGGGGGGTTCAGCTAAACTGTCTTGTATAAAAAGAATAATAAAAATAATAATACAGAGATCGACAAGGCTAACACGAATTCTCAGGCATTAAAAAGTTCACATAGAAATTTGCATACTAAAGGGAAAGATGCAGACAAAATAGAAATAAAAAATCACTGCAACTTACAACTTTAATATTAATCAGTAAAGCAGAAGTAGAGTGAAAGGAAGCATGAAAAGAAGTAAAACAAATGTGTACATTTAATCAGACAGGATTGCATAGGACACAAAGAAGAGGGCTAATTAGTCTCAGCAGGTAGGGACTAACCTTCAGACTTCATAAATAAATAAGTCTGTGAACAATGTCTAAGTGGGAATATGGAGACAGAAAAGGGATTATTTTAAGACACCAAGTAAAAACATGACTAATGAAATACTTCACTGTTAACTCAATGTACAAATGCATTGAACAGTTTCTTTTTCCACTGGTCTTTTGACTAACTTGCTTTTTACTTTCAGAGATTTTACTAAATAACTGTCCATGGGCATGCACACTCCCCATTCCCCCCTGATTATGCACTTACTGTCTTTGCGAACTAGTGCCTTGCAGAGTGACATCTTAACAAATATTCTCCATTTTTGTTTGCTTTTTGATTTTTAAAATGCCTTTATATCCCAGAACAATATGAGATTAGAAATACAAATGTGACAGACTCCTATTTACTTTGCAGGGCCATGTGTTATAATTTGACCCAAATAAACAAAAACAGTTGCACAGTTTTGTTTTGTTTTTCGAAGACTTTTTCACAATCTGCTATGAATTTTTTCTTAAATAAGAACGCTTTTGCTTCAATCCTGTTGTAGTTGCTAACTACTTAGTAAGCATTATCAAAAGCTGATATGCAAGAAAAGACAGACCCAGTTGTTGCCCAAACCTGGTTGCAGAAGGTAGTCCTGATTCTGTAGAGTGTCATACTTTCAAGTACCATCACTGACAGATTATTCGTGAGGGTGATGACACACCTGAACTACTCATGCAAGTAATGTTACTCACGTGAGTAAATGTTGGCAGAAAGGAGCTTGGCGTTGTTTTTCTCAATGCCACGTGGTGGTCCTGGGTGTAGAAGATGGTTCTGGAAGGCCCAGAGCTGTGGAAGGTGTTTCCTGGGCACCTTTTCACCCCTGGAGTTTTACCGCTGCAGTGGACTCAGAGAAGCCTCATGAAGGGCCGGGAAACTGCTTTCTAGTTTTCATGGCAACATCAAGTTCTTGCTATTGGAAACTTCCAGAGGTTTGTTTTCAAACTGAAGCTTAGTGTGGTTGTGAAGTCCAAGGATTGCCGATGATTACTAAACCAACAGGGTTTAATTAAGGTAGTACAAGTCACTTTGGATAATTTATGCACCTGATTTGTATCACTGCCCGTTATGTAACAGGTCTTGTTTCATGATGGGGGAAATGAGAGCTCTCCAGGGGTCAATAGCATCTGTTGAGTAGTATGTTCTCAGGTGATACTTTGAATTAAAAAAAGTATAGTGTGTAACAATGAAAGAAACAAAATATTAAAGAGGACAAAAAAAAAAGGCAACCTAATCCATGACATGAAAACTAATTTATTGTTTGAATACCCGATTTTAAGTAACAGCCAGCAAGACAAAGCCAGGTACTCCAAGTTCAAGAGATGTTAGCTTTCTTGCCAAAGCTGACCTCTAGCACAGATGAAGTGCCTTTCTCCAGGGTTTTGCAACTCTGACAACTTGGTACAATATACCAAATGCTGAGCGATGGGGTTTGGTTACCGACAATGGTGTCACCATTTTACGCTTCGGCCCAACATTTTGCTCCCAAGAATCCTGCCATCTCGTGAACAAGAACAGTGAAAAGTGAGGTTCACCTGCCAGTTCACGTTGCAGTGAACTGAAGAGGGAAGAGGTTGCCCAGGGGCAGCCAAGATTTATTGTTTTACAAAAAATGTTTTGGAATCTTTAATGTCTCACCAGAGGCCCAAGTCTCTATCAGAGAAATATGGCCTGCTAACTGCCAGCTGGATCTCCTGGGTAATGTTTACATATTTGGGGTGAGTCATCTGTTTTCATGGGCTTCTCCAAAAGGTCCCAATGTAGGTTTCAATGTGTAAAATTCAAATTATTTATTTTGGAAAGATAAAAGGACTTTGGTTGACCAGGCTGGGATTTGAGTCTACAGCTCAAAGGAGTCTGTATGTTTACAAATAATCTTGGATCATTAAATCTGCTCTGAATGTCAAAAAAAAAAAAATCAATATTGAAAAGGATCCAATAACTTGAACCAAACACATCTGCCCAGTGTCTTACCAGTACTGGCTTTTCCAGAATTAGCAGAGGGGAAATTTTTTCTAGGGCAGACAAGATGACAGCATGAAAACACAGAAACCGTGGCTCCTGTCTGCAGTCACTTGCATTGACGGAAACAAGCACATAGCTTCAAGAAAGCTATCAAATGAGAAAATATCAACAAACAACCAAATCATGGTGCTACTGCTAGATTTCTTTGTGGCTTTAGATTTTGCACATACTGACCAGGTCACAGTGTGTTATTTGAGCAATAAGGTGGGCTTTCTATCTGCACTTGATGGAGAAACATTGAAAAATTGGGCACCAAAAAACTGTATTCATTGTTTTTCAATCTTTTAACGCAACCTGATGTCTCTCAATCCATGCTCTGCTTCCCAAGTCATAGCTATGGCTCAGTAGGAACATACCTCCCTTTTAGCACCTAAACCACAGCTTTACCTCTTGCTTTTGTTAGAGATAATTCTGTCAAATAATAAAATCGTTAATGGGTAGAAATATGCATTCATGCAGGGATTATTCACACTTTATCATGAGGTGATATCAAGCACTATAGGAGTGAATGACAAGAAATAGGCTTCTGAAATTCAGAGCCCTCCATAAATATACCATTTTTATTGACAACACATCTTTTAACCCTAATAGTAATGGAAGAAATCCAATAAATGAAACATTTACTGCATAACTTGCCTTATTTTCGGGAGGCGTCTGATTCCTTTCTAGCTGTCTCTAGAAGATGTTTTTAGCCTAATTTACTCCCTAGAAATTTCACTCACTAGAGTTATACATCTATGACGTTTTATTGCCTGAAGCCAAGTCTGAATAAGAACTTTCTTAAGATATACTTATCCTAATGTCGGTCTACAAGAACTGAGCTGCTTTAGTTTGATTTATTTGTGCAACGGAGATATATGTGCACCTATATAGCTGGCCATTGCCTCAAACTGGATCTAATATTCCAAACACAAATAAATAAGTGGAACCAGCAAGTTTAGCCATGGTTAGTTGTAAATAGACACTTTTAAACTAATCACCTCCAATTTATATTTATATGTCTCTGTTTTCCAAACCAACCAAAGCAGTAGTCCATTGCAAAACACTCTCATTTTACAGGGAAGGAGTTGAGTGTATGCATCTCTATATATATGGTCACAGGCAAACATCAAGCACTAGCCAGATGCAGTATGTTCACCTATCTAAGAAATACGACATGGCATTTAAGGACCTGGAGCATGGAGGTCACTGGTTGAGATTGCAGACCACTGCCTGGCTGGTTCCCTGGGCTCTGGCACCCACATGGGCAGTGAGCGCTTTGGAGCAAGGGCCTTCCTTTGCTCAGTGCCTTTGCTGGGATATTGGTCCCTAAACATAGTTCGGGGATGGTATGGTGGTACAGGTAATAAAATGGTAATAATTTGGCTTGCACCAATAGTGTCACTGAGGGTGATCTTGTAGGTGAACTCTGGCTGAGAGCAGATGGCGGTAGGCAACAAACCCAGCAAGCTGTAAGGCACAAGCATGCCCTCGGCCAGAAATGACTGCCCTTTCAACTGACACACAATAATTAGCTGCGTATGCATTTGTAGTCTGTTGCAATATGAGGTAAAAGGGATTAGTTTTGCAATGGTCTGTGAACATGAACATACGCCAGCTGCGTTCCAGCTGTAGGAGTTCTGGCTGATGGATGGCAATAGTCAGCAGAGGGGTAGTAACTTCTTAAAACAATCAAGTTTAACAACATGGGATTATTTGATCATACCAAGCAATCACAGAATTGCTCATGTTGGAAGGGACGTGAAGACACCTTCAGTCAAGCCTCCTGCTCAAAACAAGTTTTAGCTCTGAATTTAGACCCATTTGTTTAGGGGGTTGTCCAGTCAGATTTCAAAAGCCTCTAAGGACAGAGATGAGACAACTAGGAGTTAGGACTTTGCATTTATTCTTTTTGAATTTCATAATGTTCCTATTGGCCCATTTCTCCAGCCCCTCTAGGTCCCACTGGACGGCAACCCTGCCCTACAGCAGGTTAACTGGACTGTCCAATTCGATGTCATCTGCAAATGAGATGAGACCTTCTCCAGGTGATTGACACAAATGTCAAAGAGGTCCTAGGATAGGGCCCTTTAGTACTGCTCTTGCCACTGACAACCAGGGGTTCAGACCATTACCACTGTCATTTGAGTTTGGTCATCTAAACAGTCTTTTATGCATTTAGTTGTCTACCTATTCAGACTGCAATGTTCTAACTCAGATGCTAAAGTCTCCTCTCCTGAAGCCTCAGGTTTGTGCTCCACTGCTTGTCGTCTTCACTCCTGTCAGGCTCACAGTTCCTTGTAGTCACTACAGACAAGGCTGCTCTTGATTATCGTATTCCTGCCCAATGCTTCCTTGTTTGTGAGAAGCAGATCCATGAGACCATCATCCACCCTTTGGCCATGCACCATCTGTGTTTAGAAGTTTTCCTCAACAAAGTCCAGAGGCTTTCTAAACCTGTTGTGTCCCATGGTCTTGTCCTTACAGCTGAAGTCAGGGAGGTTAAATTCTCGCAACAGCCCTGTGGACTGTTATCTGGAGACTTCTAATTGTTTAAAGACATGATTGACTTTGTCACCCTAATCAGATGATCTGTAACAAACTCATCACAGTATTACCTTACTGGCTTGTCCTCTAATCTTGATCCACAAGCTCCCAACAGCCCATTTCCTCTTTCCATGTATCCCTGCTGCTCTTTTGTATAGAAGGTACACCCCTTGCTTTTCTTGCCTTCCTGTCTTTCCTAAAGAGGCTATATCTGTCCATCACAGACTTGTAATCATAGAATTGATCCCACTATGTCACAGCTGACCTATCCTCAAACCACAAGCAAGTCAATGCATTCCTTCCTGCTTCAATTTTTCTCCAAATCAGTCCAGTTAGGTTTCATGCTCTTCAGTGTACCACTGTCTCTTGCACCATGTCTTTCTGTCCCAAATACCTCAGATCTTCAGAGCAACCTATGGCCATCACCATAACGCAGTCAGTAAGTGTGACAGGGGAGGCTGACCAAGAGGACATCGTTTTGGACTAAGACAGGAAGTTTTAATTTAGGCTAGGAAGTGAATGAGTACTGTATTTCCTGCAAAGCCAGAGTTAAACACCCAGTCCAAACCCCAGCCAGGTCTGCAGGCTGGCAGCCACATGTCCACAAGAAGTGTAGTCTTCCCAGGAGTCACCAAAGGCAGAAATCTAGAGGAACATATGGGTTTTTTCTCCATGGAAGCAGTTGTTACTAGTATTTTGCACAGAGCCACCTCTTTGCCACTGCATGTGCAAACCACTTCCTGACACTTCAAGCTTAACAATCATATTAATTATTAGCTGATCTATTCAAGCATAAACAAAGTAAAAGGATTCTCAGGAAAATCCTTCTTAACTTCTCCTTGAGAGTATTTTCATAGCTTGACCAGGCCATAATAGAGGCATTTACTGTATTTTACTATTTCCTAGCAAATAATGTTCTGAATAATAATTCTGCTTTAAAGGTTGTTTTGGCCTTTCCTTTTCTTCCCTTAGCTCCTGAAGCGCATGTGTCTTTTTTTCCCCTTCTCAATTGGCAAAGGCCTCCCAACTACATCAAGCAGTTTCAAGTCAGCCAAAGAGATAGGCAGAGCCCTGCTGAAGGAGCAGAGCAGTCTCACTCTCTTTGTAAAATATGCTGCCATTTATCAACAGACAGAGGTTTTTCTTGCACCAAGGAATCTGAGCTAGCGCATACCAAAAGAGTGGCACTGGAGACTTTGTGGTTGGCTGTTGTTTCAGGCAACATGCAGCCTTTACGTAGCCTGAGGGCATAAATAAGCAGACAAGAGGGAATGGACAGACCTTCCTACAGTACAATTAGGTGACAATGATCTATCCAAAACAATCAGGATATCAACAACATCAAGTGCTTTGCCTGTGTCTCAGGAACGCTCCCAAGATTTATTGCATCAGAGGCTCTATCTACTGCTGGCGCCTCTAGATAGTGTCTCTGGAGATGTGCAGTTGTCAGGTCCTTGGAACAGGGTCTTTTCTGGGAAACTTATTGCAGCCTGAAGTTTTGCAGTTAGCTCCAGTGTAGCTAGTGTCTGAGCATCCTGTCCTTACTTAATGCAGGATCCCTAGGAAAGGAAACAGAAGAGATGGACCTGCAACCCATTTTGGGAGGATTATATAGGGGGATAATCTACAGAAGTAATTCCAATCATCCTCCATCTACTAGACCGGGAAGAGAAGAGGCAATAGGTCTCAGGACATTTCTGTCCTGGGTCTTCAAGACAGTCTTTCTTGACTCACTTTCTCCTTCAGAAAGCATGCATCTGCAAAAGGGAAGCCAGGGAGCTGCTCTCCTGCATTTCTACTTCGGCTCTCCGGATCCATTATCTCCTTTCAAGGACTCTAATCCTACAGAGTTCTGTTTTGCAGGTGAGAGGTTCCTGGCCTTGATCAGAAAGGACGTTGCAATTTCAAATCAAAAGGCAAATGTAAGATTGTGATCAGCACCCGTCTCAAATGTACATTTCAAATGCACCTTGTAGGGATTTCAAGGCGTTTGGTAGATGTAAAACTTCACTGGAGACTGTTCTTTCTAATCTGGGAGACACAAAGGACAAGAGTGGGTCCTGCATTCACAAGAAGAAACTCAGTGTGTTTTGTCTGCTATTTTACCTGAAGTACAGGTCCATTCACCTGCTCCATTCACCCTTTTTACAACATATCATGGCTGTACAAGAACCACTGTAATTCTTCAGGCAACAGCACCCTTAGGACATCTTCTACATCCGTGGGAAGACATAATCTGGCATTCAAGGCACTGTGGTAGAATTGGCACCACCACTGCTCGCCTGAGGCACTATCTTTTTTCTTTGCCTTGCTTAGCTTAGCTTTCTTCTAAAAGGTAGGGAGCTGAAGCAGTGATTTTGCCAAAAAGGAATGCAGCAGAAAGCAGAGATGACATAAATCAGAATAACAGTGGTCTCTAGGTTCCTTTGGTGGCCTAGACTGAAGAAGTCTGTATACAGAGGATCTGGAGAACTGCACAGTGTCATCGATATACACGTCCTCAGGCTTGTTCTCTTTGTCCCTCTGACCTAAAGCAATCTATGTCCAGGCAGGAGTGGAGAACATAGCTAAAATAGCACATGCAGCCCGTTTTGCATACTTTCCTGTGGCACTAGATCTAAATGATTTATGACTGAAACATTCGCTGTTGCAGTATGAGACAATTACAGGAAAGTTGGTAAGGCAGCAGTTACCTACTTGTAGGAATATGAAATTCCTTCCTTCCTCCTGATTTCAAACCTGAAAAGTGGTGAACTACCACAGCTCTCTTTGGGAGAATAATCAAAAACTTGCAGAATCAGACTTCAAGATGTTCTTTTCTGGACAAATAAGTACTGTTGTCAATGACCATCTATAGCCACCTTAGGACATACAGGGAGTTTCTATTTCACATCAGGTACTTGAGATGCCCAGAAATCCTGTTGTACCAATTTGGTCATGTGTGCGTGAATTTGTTACCAAAATCCATGAGGTTCTTTCTGTGCACAAAACTAATTGTTTATATTAGAAAATGGGTATTACATGCTCTTTTGGCAATGACTGCCTATTTTTGCTAAGTGTATTTACAATGTTTAGCAGAATATAGCAATGTTAGTTTTGATTTAACACAACAAAATTTTTATGAATATGTTGGGTTTTTTCTACAAGCAGTTGTAATTTGAACCTAAGCACTACTTTAATACAAATAAATAAAAGTAGGATTTTTAGGAGATTATTATGATCTTCAGCTCTGAGGTCCTGTATTACAGAGGTCATTGAATTTCAACAAGTGATTCCTGCCACGAGTCTGCCATTTCTCGCTGAACTACGATATTTCATTTAGAAAGACATCTGACCTGGTTTTAAAGATTTCAAGTCAGAACCCCGCTTCCACTGTAGGCAAATTTTGTTCCAGCAGTTGTTCATTACCCTCTCTGGGGGGAAAAAAAAAGAAAGGAAAATAAAGCACCACATCTCTTTTTCAAACTCATCTTCTTCTTGTTCCAACCAAATAGTACTATAAAAGAGTATCATCCTGTATTGCCTTTTCATCATCAGTAGCTTTTGCTTGTTTTCCTGCAATTCTGTGGTCCATAACAGAACAGGTCCTCATGCCTTCAGGTTTTCCTCCCTGGCAGCTGTGGGACACCACAGGCAGAGGGCTCTGCATATGTTTTTCAAATTGCAGGATAAGGCAGTGAAAACAAATTTGACGATTATCTACAACAGTAACACGCCAGAGGATATTTTGTCTCCCCTGTCTTTAAGCTGGCCATCTGAGTGTCATGCAAAATTAATAAAGAGGCTCAAACAGTGACTTATCCCAGCTGACTAAAACATCTCTAGTGTGCAATGACTCACCTTGCTACGGTACCTGGCTTGCTCCAGCGACTGCATCCACTGCCTGAAGGACTGGCAGATGCTATACACGAAAACTTTACATCCCTATGAGCTGAGCTTCACTTTTAATGAAGATAATTTCTAGAAGGAAAAAGCTACTAGCTGGCAACAACAAATGTCTTTGTATGCCCTAAACTTATTGTCTGGAGTGTTAATGTTAAGCCAGTTTACAGTACACTCCTGTTTGCATTCCCTAGTTGAAATCTTGACCATAAAGACCCTAAAGGATAGGCATTTCCATTTTTTAATAAAGAAAACACTGAAACTCTGAGAGACAGACGCCTAGGAACTGTGGTTTTAAGGGAAATGCCAAGATCGTGACATTGGGAATACAGTCTCTTGAACTGGCACCAACATTAATTCAATAGAATATGTGATATTCTAGTATATCTTTGACCAGAACTCTTAAAAGTTTCTGTAAAACCCTTCTGGATTTTCTTCCCTTGACAACACAGAGCGCCCTTGTTTTGTTTTACTTTCTAAAAGATTTATTATGCTTGTTTTTCATCAGAGAGATATATGAAGTTTAACTTTCCCTAGTTTTGTTGGCTGACAATCTCACCTCTTTTATCTTGGCTTCTTGGAGAAAAGAGGTTCACCTCATCATGCTGTAGCATTTGTAACCATAGATTAACTTCAGCTGAATATGACAGAAGACTGAGAGATAAACAATATTTATGTCCTCCAACTTAATGACTATTGCAGAGGTCCAACTTAGCACCCATTGGAGGGAAGGTCCACCATAGGGAGAGGGCAGTGTGGGTGGCAGAGAGCAGTGAACCCACGAGGGAAGGTGCACAGAGAGGAGATTGCTCGAGCCCACTGCTCACCATGCTGTTTGTTTAGTGTTATTAATGCCATGGTCACAGAAGGGGGTCACTGTGAACCCCTTCTCCCACTCACAAATATCCTTTTCCAGCTAAGATCACGTTATACCTCTTGCAAGTTACAACCACTGGAAGAAGTGATAGGAAAAAAATTACACATATTGCTGACTGCCTTCAGCATTTCTTTTACTCTTAATTTTATATTACTCTCATCAGGTGCATTCCTCAAAAAATGGAAATAAACACGTTCAGACCCATCATCCTCCCACACACTTACCATTGGTCTTCTATGGAGAGTTTGGAAATCTCTGTGCAGGAGTTCATCTTGGAGTCTGTACAAGTTTGATCTGAGGATTGTAAAATTTTTTTTTTTTTTTTTTTTTTTACAAAAGCTTAAATAGAATCTCCCAATTTGCTCCAAATTGCCAGTGTAGACAGGGAAGTGATACTTAGCCTGTTGTAACATACACTTCAGCAGGACCAGCTAGTACATCATAAAGCACCACTTGCCTTATCTGCGCTGGAACAAGTCGCTCTGAATGCATGAACTATTCTAACAAAAATAGTGCAGACTTATCTCAGAATGTGCAGGGGGAACTCTCACACATTGTAATGGAAGGGCACAGGGGCTGAAACTTTGACAATGATTTAATCTCAACTGCACATTTCACAAGGTTATAGTTTAAGGGCAAATAAGCAAAACCAGAGGATTTTAGCAGTTCCATGAAATGTAGCTTCCCAATTTGTTCAACTTCTGATCTTCACTTAATGGGTTGTCCTGCTTTTTTTTTTAGCACTCCAGTGGCAGTGTAGTCTGCTGTGAAAGATAAGACCTATACTAGCAATGCAAACAAGTAGGAAAGAAAGAGCTTTGACTACAATTTTTAAATCTTATTCCCAAATGACAAACAAGTACCACAAAAAAAAAAACCAAGTCAAACAAAACAAAAAAAACCCCCCCCCCCAAAAAAAAAAAAAAAAAACCAAACACAAAAAACCCTCAACATCTAGAATGCAGAGATTTTTATGTCATCCAAAGAAAAGGGGAAAAGCCTGATTACAATTTAAAAACCCTTGGTAATACTGAAAACACAGCAAAAGGTTCCTCGTGAAACAACATTGTAGGAACAGGCTCAGTGGCTTCATTTGCCAAAAACCTTCAAATCTCCAGATCTCTGTGCCCACTATTCGTACTGACAGATCTACCAACTGCCCAGGAAGAGTGGAGGTTAACAGTGAAGCTGAAAATTCAGTGTCCCAGGAGAAGTTTCTCTCCATGGGAGTGTTCTTGGGAAGACAATGATCCTCTCTGTCCCTTGGCTGGTACCTTTGCCAATTGGAGGTATTGCTGGTTGAATGGGTGAGGGGTTGCAGTTTAATTAACTTGTAAGGTCTTAGCAAATGTTTTCAGTCTGTGACCTACAGACTTCTGCTACCTTTACTAAAAAAAGGTTAAGGAAAATGGGTTCGCAGGTGCTACGTAGCAATCTCTACATATGGAAATTCTAAAGAGGGTCGTATTTTTGATTGGAAATTTGTAGGGATCCAAAAATCAAAAAAGACTGAAAAAAATGTGGCTTAGATCTCATCTGTTCAGATGAAAGAAACTGCTGAAGACTGAAGGGTAGATATGTATTAACATATCATGATATTGTAACTAAGGAGCATTATACACAGCACAATGTTATAGAATAGTTCTACTCATTCAGTCTCACAGGAGTGTAGCAACAAAAACATAAGAAATCAAGCCATAGTGGGCTGTTTACTTTTAGCTCTTGATTTCTAAAAACCACTTTATTTGCAATAGGTGTTTGTTAGTCTTTTTAACAATGATATCCTTGGAATTTTTAGTCAGAGTTAGAAAACAGCTCCACACACAGGCTTGGCTTAAGAGTAATGAGTGTGTATGGTAGAGGAAGCCCTGAAGTCATGTAGGGCATCTTAATATGAATACATGTAACAGAAAATATTGCACTGGTGTAATGTGGCCCCCAAGTGTAAAACTCATACATATTTTCTCCTCCTCCCTCTCTCTTTCTCTCTGTCTTTCACTT
Organism: Corapipo altera; assembly: GCF_003945725.1. Classification (NCBI taxonomy): domain Eukaryota; kingdom Metazoa; phylum Chordata; class Aves; order Passeriformes; family Pipridae; genus Corapipo; species Corapipo altera. The sequence continues at coordinate 10,329,901 of NW_020884896.1, read as the reverse complement.
GTAGTCTCTCCTCACATTTGCTAAAACTAAAAATAAATCTGTTTGTCACTAGACCTACATGAAAGCCAAAAAAAATATATTTAAAATTGTGAGGTCTAGTACAAGAGAATGAGCGCATTTTAAGGGAGGGAGATAATAGGATTTTTTTTTTATATATATATCAGCAAAAAATATCAGAGGTAGATATCTGTGCAGTTGCTGGGCTTTTGTGTTCTGGGGCTAGGAGACTTGAATATTATTAAGGGATCAGTCACAAAGTGCATCAATCTGGCATGTACTAGAGCCAGATATCCATTTGCCAGAAGCTGAAAAAAAAAAATCTCAGCAGGCTCACAGTTGAAGAATGGTGGACATCGCTTTGATTCAAGAAAGCTCTGGCACAGATATCTTCCTGGATATGGATAACATAATGGACTTTGGGGAACATATTAAGTCACCCCCCGCCCTGTGACTTAGTAGCAGCTCTGGATGTGAATTATACAACTCTAGATTGAAATGTTAAGGATTTAACAATTTCTGTCTGCAGCATTTCCAACCTCTGAGTGAAGTGTTGGATTACTTTTTTCCCTTTCAATTTGATGGCAAATTCTGCTAAGCTGTGTAATTATTTTTTAAAAGACTGCAAATAAAAGAAAATATAAACTAAGAAGAGGGTGGAGAGAGTGACTGTGAGTGTGTGTGATGTACTGCATTTAACGTTTCTCTAGAACAAAGTCACACTTGAAGGCCTGGCTTCTTTATTTATACTGTTTGTTTATAAGATCCAGGAATGCTTGTTTTCAGCATGAAATAATTTTTGCTGTGGCTTCAAATGAAAATATGTATTTGCTAAAACCAGAATTCAATTGGGAGCTCACTGGTGCACTGAGAGGCCCATTCAGACTCCCAGCAACCCAGCACCCAAGAGCTCGTTAGAGATTCAAGAGGAGCAAACTGCTTGATTGGCTCTGCTTTGACTGAGTATGGGGGGGTGTGGTTTTCCTGGAATTCAGGTGTAAAGTACAGGTGTATGCAACAAATATGTTGGGTCTTTTAATACCTGACATCAGTTAGGTATTGATGCTGAATGGCAGGTGTTGGCAGTCAGGGTGAGTGAAGACATTTGAGATTTTTCCTGGTCTTTTATGGTTTTAGTATCAGAATTTTTTCTTGATGACAGGACTTGGATGTGGTTACTTGAGCTTGACCACGTGTGTTCATAGTGAAAATTATGTCTTTATTTCCTTATAAAACCAAAGAGTTTTTATTCTTACTGAGTGTGATATGCACAAGGCAATGGAAGGCCATGTCACTTTCTATAGTATCATTTGTGTAAAATAATTTCAGCAACAGATATAGAAAATAGAATTAATAAAGAATCACTACTGGCTCCCCAGTCTGTGTACAATGGGGAAAACTTCTTTATATTGCTGTGTGGATACTTTGCCTCCTGTCCCTGATTTCATGTTCTGTTATTTTTTATTTCATCCTGCACAAACCATCTCTTAGTCAAAATTACATAACATATGAAAAATACACTATTTGTTTTTGTGACAAAGTAGTGCTAGTAAAATATTGATATATTTTAAATGCTTTGTCCTCTTTTCTTCTGACAAAGAACCAGACTACCGATAGGAGCATTGGGAAGTGACAGCTTGGCGTTGGAATGACGTGACAGGACATCTCCCTAACAGAACATCCATTCATGCTCTACACACCACTGGGTTTCAGAAGCTGTGATTTTATAGCAATAGCCAAAACAGATCACTTTACAGATGACTTTTTAAAAGACATGATTGAGATTCTGGATAAGATATGTGAAGATATTGAAGTGGTGATAGTAGTTTCTGCTGGAAAAGCAATGGATCAAAGAATGGCATATTTGGGGGAGTGAAAGAAATAGGACTGGAATTATGGGTACAGAGAGCATAGGAGAAGTAGTCTTGGCATTTTATGTTTCAGGCTGCTCAACTTCCAGACAGGTGTGATTTGCCTGGAACAATTTCCCATCAGCATCAGGGAAAACAGATGATATGTGAGACAACATTTAAGAGATTTATTCTGCATGATTGCACATGTATCACTAAAGGGCTCAAAATTATATCGTGAGCAATTGCACTTATAACACACAACCTATGAGCACTGTGATTGTACTCACAAAAGCACTGGACAAGCAAGTTTCATCACTCGCCCCTGGCTGCCATCATTTCTTTCTAAAGCAGTATTGTCTTACGTCACTCCACTTGGTCTCCCTTGTGAAACGCCTGGTCCATGGGGATGCAAACATCAGGAGGGATAAAGTGGTCTTTCAAGAGAATTATTTAAGGTTTTCAGGACTGATACCCTTAATTTACATGAAGAAAAAAAAAGAACTCTAATGGATGCTTATAAATTCTGACAGGAATGAGGAAATCTGTTAGCAGCGAAAGTAACTACCTGGCATTTTAAAAAGCAGCAGTTTTCTGTCTTGTTCTGTCACAGGGTCACTGAAAGTCAGAATCTGAAAGATCTCATCCAAGTAGATTTTCCCCATCATGCTGAAGCCCACAGGCCAAGAGGGATGGTTAGCAAGTTGGATAATCCTGCCCTCCACACATTATGCAGCCAGGGAGAAGGGCAAGCATTCCAATGGGAGGGACACTGACAGGCAGCCTTTGCGGAGGTGGCTTTTCTGGTAATAAGAATGAATCAGAGGATAAAGTGCAGCACCTGTGATAATGGGTCTTTTAAATCACTATGTCTAAACATCCTTCTCAGCCTTTTAAAAACATGTTTCAGTTTAAGCCAAACAACACTATTCAGCACAATATGCTTGAGGAAGAAAGCCACATATTGTTCTTGCATTTTTCTTTTCTCCTTTTTACAGATACTTCATTTTTTTATTTGATTTATGAACACGTTATGAAAGACCCAATCATTACAATAAAAGAACAAGTCCTGCAAACCTTCACACATGTGATTTTAATAGGTGTAGATATGTGAACAAGGATTAGTAACACTCAGCCCTTGCTTAGCATTAGTGTGTGGGCTCAAGTTATGTTCTTGCTGTGAATTGGCAATGAGACGCAAAGCCTTTTGCCTCTAGGGCGGTGGTTCAAATGCAGCCTGGGTCATTGGTGGCTCTACACAAAATGAGGGGGCTGTTTCTATCCACTTTCACCCTCTCACTGTTAAAAGACAGTAGAGAATTCAAGGTCAGAGTGATCTCAGAGTCTCTCATCTTATTATGAATTGTTATTTTTCACTTACTATGCTATACTACAGAGCCTGGAGGCTTCTGCTAAGCATGGGGCACATTACACTGGTTACTGTGAGAACAGGTGCAGCTCCACTTATTTACAAACACACTCAGTGGAAGATGGAGATGGGCACAAAGAAATGAAGTGACGTGCCCAGAGGACAGTGGCAATGCCCAAAGCAGAGCACACCTTTTCTCACAACCTGACCACACTGCTTCCTTCTTCACCTGCAGTTGTGGGTGAAACAATGTCCTTGGACTTTCTCTTTTCAGCAGGTAACCTGCACGGCTGTCAACCTGTCAGGTTTTATGGTATTTTTTTAGTAAGGTGGGGATAATACAAAACAAAGTGTGTGACAGATGAAATGCATTAGCCCCAACAATATTAATGGATGATAATGTATACGGTAGATCATTTTATCACACCATTTACATGTAAGTTTGTTTGGTGTATTATCTTTGACACAGTGGAAGATTCATAGATCAAGAGAATTGGTGTAACCCAATTTCGTATGTTTTGTTGGATCTTCGAACAAAAGTGGATGCATTTTGAGTATACATTAAGCAAGTGCTGCATTAAGAACTTCCTTGCGACACCTGGCACCTACTTTTATGGCTTATTTTGTCAGATTGTTTCTGCTATTCAAAGATTAATTTTCCCACTTGCTGAATTTGTTAAATCTTTGAACATTTCAGCCAACGAAGAGGTTTTCAGATCTGAGTTTTCTCAGGATTAAACACTTCTGTAGCAGAAAAAACACTGCTCAGTCAATACAGACAGACTTGTTTGAAATCTAGTATTCACTAAACAAAAAAGGTTAAGCTGTTTATAAAGAAAAATCCAGAATGAAATGTGCCCTGACTTTCAAACACGGTGTCTGTAACTAAATGGGCATTGAGCTCATGCACTTATAAAAATGTTATTTTATGCTAATTTAAAATTTAAAGCAAATGTTGGCTTATCATGTATATGATTTAAAATCAAGGTATATGCTGCTCCTTAATGCAGAAGAAAACTCTTCACAGATGCGATGCCCCTTCTTAAGGGGTAGGTACCATCCTTGCAACACTTTCTTGGTGGTCAGTCCACTTGCTGTATCAGGTCAGTGCTCTCCAGGCCACTGAGGAGGAATCTTCATTCAAGTACATCCCCCTACCCGTTTCAGAGCTTCTCCCTAGCACACATGCACCCTTATACTGCGCTCAGCTTGTCAATTCACACCATTTTTATCAGTCACTTCCCTTGGCAATGATAATACAAGGCAGACTTCCCTGGGAAGCTTTCTATGAGCTTAAATTAGAGATGAGGTGTTGGCACCCTCAAAGTGTTCCAAAGCCCAGGTTGTACTGAGTGGCACAGTTGAAAACTGGCACAACTGTAGGACATACCAGAGTGCCAGGTCCATAGTCCTACCAATGAGGCACACAATCATCTGAATTAAACCCAAGCTTTCTACTGTGTGCCTGGTATAAACTCCTGCAAGCTAACTCTTCACTGACCAGATATGATGAAATCCCAAGGCTCAACTCAAACACCTACAGGCATTTGCTAAGTTTTGTGAAGTCCTTTCCCAGTATATTGGGATTTTTACCATTTTAAACCTGGAAGCAGGACTGTAGTGCCATATACCTGTCAGGGTTTTGTTTCTCTGAGACTTCCAGGCCATTCTGGAAAACCCTAAAGCCTCAAATATTTATTTGTGACTGGATTTTGCTGGTTCCAAGGGGGTGCTGCAGGGGACTCTGGGGTGGGAAAGGGAGACTGAGCCAGGCTGCTGGTAGGGCTGGTGCCCAGCATGGCAGTGGAAAGACTGGCTGCCCTCCTGGCTTGGCTCTGCCTCAGGAGCACAAAAGAGCCTGCACACAATTAGGGACAAGCCTCCAAACTTCTTCAAGTTCACTCATTTAAAAAACCAACCAAACTCTAAAAATAAAATAAAGCCCAGACAAATGAACAAAAAGGCAAGACAAATGCTTAAAGAAAATGAAAGGAATAAAGGATTTTTTTTAAGCTATATCCTTGTTACCTTTTTTTCTCCTCAAGTAAGTGATATTTCTTGAACATCAAGATCTTCCTTCCTTAATAAAGTAAAACATCAGATTATGAAGAACATTTTTTAATGAGAATTCAGGGACATTTCTGGGTTGGTTGAGAAGTATGAAAGTATTTAACCTCAGTTCAATGGACTGCCCTTTATTAACATTTTTCTTCTACTGCCACTCACACAACTGCCCTTTCACAAACCCCGTCTCAACCATTTGGTACTTATAACTTGGTTTTAGCCAGAGGGTGCATTGCAGAATACAAATCAATCATTGACTTTATTTCTTGCGTCTAAAGGATTTCATAGACAGTATCTTTGTGGACAGAGCTACCTCTAAGAAAATAGGGCTTAATGATTAAAATGTGTCCATTTTTCTCTCCATTCAGAAGCAGGTTTTGCCAGAAGAAGCCCCCAGAAGCCTGTTCAGTGAGTGACTGACGTGGCATTGACAGTGCAGCACACCTCAGCTCAACTGAGCACATGCATATGTAAACAACACTGCTATCAAACACTGTACCTTGTCAAAGATTAAACGTGTGTTTAGGGAGTGGGAACGGTGCCATGCCTGCACCTTAGCAATACGGGCCAAGTGGCAGGACACTTGGCTTCCCCATCAGTTTGTCACAAACCTGTCTTGGAAACATTCTCCTGGAAACATCAGAGTCCCTGTCGTGGGTTCCTGTCTGTTGGTTGCTCTGGGTAAGCTGCCAGTGCACCACACATTGCCAATGCTAGTGGTGCTTTTGTCAGGTGGACACTTGCCCACTAGGAAATGGATTGAAGCCACCCACGTACTTTATATGTGCTATTGTTTGAGCTCCAAGTGCTAACAAGAGTTAATGACACAAAGTCTGTTCTGGTCTGGAGTCTTGTAGGAACTGTATCCGTGCTGCTCACTGTAACCTTTGAGCTGCTCTGTCCTACTTCTCAATATGTTTGTGGTACATCTTCTTAATGCAAGAGGAATATATTTGTATTTATACATTGCACAAAGGAAGCAGAGCCACAGCTAGAACAGAGAATGGCAACACTGTTTGTGTTTTAACTAGGGAAATTAGGGTGAAGTCTATGAAAAAAGCTGATGAGATTTTGTTATTCATGTGGTAGAGCAGAGATTTATCCCAGAGACTCACATTTAGTTAAATACATTTAGCTGGTTTCCCAGCTATTGGAGAGTGGAGAGCAGATACCAGGTGCACCTCCAATGTTTTGGAGAGCTGACACTTCCAGATCATTGTACAAATTTTGACAGGACACAAATTCTCAGGCACAGTGATGAGAAATTCTGCAACCCAGTGGACACGCACTAAACCCTGTCCCTCAGCCATGGGGTACAGAAGAACTTCTTGAAATAAAAGGCTTTTCTTAGGGGACTCTTCCCTTGCCAGTCTTCTGATGCCAACATTCATTAACATCCCAGTGCAGACGCACTGTACCTGGCACATTTGGATGCATGGCCAGTGCTCACCCTGCTTGGGCACACCAGAAACCCTCAACAGTAGCCAAGAAGAAAAAGGAAGAAAGAATGTCCATTAGGAGGCACATTGTGAGAGTTACAGATTCCCATAGAGCAGCACCAAGTTTTGAGGTTGAATCCTTGGGTTTCTATCTCATGTCTTATTTTACAGACTTCAGCACAGACGGATTTGCAACACTTGGCAGGGCAGAAGTCAGTAGATTCCTGAACTCCTCGATGTCAATGTGAGTTTTGCTGCTGGCATTTCTGCAGCCAAGATTTATTTCCATTTTAGTACTGGATTAATTGACGTTCACAAGATAACACATATTGCAAATAAAGGCAGTGCTTTGGCCCCTGTTTTTCTGGGCATTTTGGTGATACATCTCACGGTCTCAAAGCATTATATCAGGAATATAAGATTTAGAGGTTGCAGACTTGAAGGAATGCTGTGGGAACAAATGCTGCAATAAGCACAGCTTATGAGACATGCAGAGCAGGTTAACAATAACTGTCTTTATCAGAAGAGAAGACCCATCTGGAAGCATGTGTGGATATCAGCTATCAGAGCAGAGGAAATCTTGCAATCTCGAATACGTACAACACTCGGCTAAAAGAAATGTTAGCATTACATAAAAAACCTGTGAGAGGGGGTTGTTAATTTATTTTGTTGTTTTCAGTCATTAATCTGAACTACTTAATTCATTTTTTTCATGGTCATGTAGTTTGTTGGCCAGTTCTTCTTCCTAAACCTTAGACTAGTGTACAGTGAATTAAGACACACACACAGATGTGCACCCACAATCCATGCAAAAACCCATAAACAAAATTTGAAGTAAATATGTCAAGGAGAAAACTGGCTTCATCTCCAGCATTCAATCTTCCGCTGTGTTTTAAATGATACAAAAAGAGAGACACAAACTATGGTTCTTAGAACCAGCAGAATGCTTCACACAAACATTTTTGAGCATTTTTTTTTCGCTTAAGGATTCACTTGTTTCAGCAGTAAAAAGAAAGGATGGTTTCATTTTGCCATTCATGTATGGCATTATTTTACAGCTCTCAACTAGCTGCATGCAGACTTTAGTCAATGCACAAGGAGGTGTTCATTACCTCAATGCAGAAGTTTAAGCAATCACAACTTAGCAGAATCTCTTGGCCCAGGTCTCATTAGCCTGGGAGTTCCAATTCCCCTGGAAGCACCTTGTTGAAGCAGACAGCTTACCTCTTCCAGCACATCAGCTCTTCCTTTGTACAAAAGATGTTACAGGGGAGTGATTAGATGGAGGAGGATTTTTCAGCTACGAAAAGAGCTGGCAGAGGGGGATGTTACAGTAGAATATAAAATCATGAATGGTACATGGAAGGTGAATAAGGAACTGCTGTTTCATTTGCTGCCACTGGTTATTGCATGAGAGACAAGCAAGTAGTGTGTTCACAAGAAACAGCAAGTGTTTGGTGGTACTCCTTCACACACTGGAGCAAGTTGTGAAACTTCTTGCCACAAGATTTTGTGAGTGCTGAAGGTTTACACAGATGGAAAAAGGGACTAGATAAAGTAATGAAATTACAAACATTAAAAAAATTAATGCAGTAGTAAATCTCGATATTCCATTCTGGCTTGGGAAGACTTGGGCTGCTGGAAGCTGAGTGAATAAACTTGGGATATATAAGTACCATGATACATTTGCCCTGTTCTTCTGCCCTTATCTGAGCACCTGGTATAGCAAGAACTCAGACCTTTGGCCTGACCCTACTAGACTGGTCTCATGTTTGCATCTCTGCCTGGTTTGTGCTTATCTGCAGACCGCTGGTAAACTTCTGTGCAGCTTCTCCCAAAATGTCTTTTAAGAGCTTAAAGTATCATGAACTTTTACCTAGCAATTTGTGCAGATTTTCTGAACTTTAGAAGAAGCTATAAGTTATGACATTTGCTGAAGAACACAGTTCATAAGATACAGAGTCAAAGATTGTGTGTGTGCATGTGTGAGAGTGAGAGATGGAGAGAAAACGTGCATAAGAAAGTAACTGTGTGTATAAACCAGATATTTTCCATGACATATGTTGATGAATTGAATTCTGCTAATTTATAAACTATATTCAGAGCTGGTAGAATTTTTGTAGTGTTTCATGGCCAAATTCTATGAAAGGGCTGGGAAAAATCTGTTCCAATTTATTGCACTCTCTGCAGTGATGTTCTAACTAACTGTGTGTGAATTATTATATTTCAATCTCTATGCAGAGCACTGAACACTCTGGCCCCAGCCCAGCAAAGCAGTTAAAGGAAATGTCCTGCTGAATTCACAAAGACTGTTTGCATTCTTAAAGTTAAGCATGTGCTTAAGGGCTTTGCTAGATCATAACGAAAGATCTCAGGAGCAGTTGGCAAGACTGATACCACAGAGAATAGAAGAAGAGGAAAACAGCAAGAAAGATGTCAATAGATATATTGACATGAATTTGGAATGGTGCTTAGCATTTGAGCACATTAAGAAAAAAGAGATCTAAAAAGCTCAAGAAAAGTATTTGAGAAAGTGTTCTGGCTTTTTTAAAAAAACACCTCTTTCTTACAGCCATATATCAATCACTGACTTTCAAAGGAAATATTGCCATGTATGTTGCACCATTTTCATCATATTATTTTGCTAAGTGTAACACTACTGCAATTTTAGCATACAGATTATTAATTTTATTTTGGTTCTAAAACGTGCAGAAATAAATCACTGAATGGGCATCTCTAGAGATCATCTTCTCAGAGCAGGGGCAGCTACAGCAGGTTGCACAAGGGGTTGGCCATTTCCAGGGGTGAAGATGCCGCAGCCTCTCTTAACAACTTGTTCCAGTGTCTGACCACCCTCACCAAGAGTTTGTATCTTCTTCCAGTGGTATGAAGCTCCTGTAAGTACTCTCATAAATGTTTAGACCTTCTTCCTATGCATATGCTCTGCTTTATGAAAACAAGTATATCCCAAGATTTCAAAAGAATTAGCCACAGCAGTGTAAAATAGATGTAAGTGAGCTTTCAGAACTTCAAGTAGCAAGTTGGTCAAAGTTATAATACAAATGGAAAAAAATTCAAATGCTGTTGTACTTCAGGACTCACAATTTCATCACACAGATATCACAATATGTGTGCACATTCCCCCCCCCCCCCCCTTTGAAATTTAGAGGATTATTGTTCTTAATCCCGGGACAGGTTTGAAAATTTTCCATTTTTAGCTGTGGTACTTGAGGGCTTTCAAGGAGTCACTCTCATTCTGCCCCCCACCCCTCTTAAATTTAAATGCCTTTTCTCACTGATTTCCCTAACAGTCATAATTTCACTCTTTCTTTTCAAAAGTACAAAGCTCCAATGCTGGTAAAGTGTATAGGGATAAGATTGAACCCTTGGAAAACAGCAAAACGGATGAAGGCAAAGGTGCATGATAAAACGATTTATCTGTGGCTTTGCAGTTATTACACAGATAACATTTTGATATGTGTATTATGTTTAGTAACTCAATATCTATGTGTGTAATACATAATTTTTTACTTAGTAGTTTATCTTCCAAAACTGTACTGCATTTTTCAATGAGTCAGCTGGTTACAGTGACTCCTGCAATTTGTGAAGCAAATGCATTTATGTATTATGACATGAAACGTGCTTCATTCATTGCTGTGCCTCTGTTTATTTATGATAATACTTCACAGAAGATGAGTGAATATTCTCCAATACCTTTCAAGAGGTCAATGTAGCCTTAACCATAGTGTCTTCACTCTGCATTGACTAGTAAATCTTTGCTGAGGGACGAGGTGGCTGGAGTTTGTATGCTCACCATGACCTGCCCGGATTAACAAAGAGCAAAGGTTCCAGTGAATGTGTATGTACAAACATACATCTACAGGAACCTCCGGGGCACACTGAAAGCTCATCTGTTTCCCTCAAGGATTTGAAAAGATGGGGAGGAGAATTAAGAGTGGTAAGCAGATAGAAAAAGAGGACTGTTAACTTCTAATTTGCTGGCCTCACTAATAAGAGAGGCAATGCTTTTGTTTAGTTAGCATGAAGCTGCTGTGGGGTATTTGCATCCTTCCATAAAATAAGGCATCTAGAAAGTGAACAAAAAATCATTATTTTGGTTCTGTGTGGATTTAAAGACAGAAAACAATTGATCTGCCCTCAAGTCTACAGTTTCTTAAAGAAGAAAAACAAAATAGTGCCTATATTGTACATAAGTGGCTACAATATGATTTTAAAGTGAAATTAGGCCAACATCACTCAACAGCTTTTTCTGTTGGTGCAACTTTTCAAAAGATTTCAAGCACAAAATCTATACCATCTTTTCAGATGCTACCAGAACTGCTATGGCCACTTATCTCAGCAGCTGTGCTGCTTTCCAATGGTGGGATCACACAGCACAGTGCAGTAGCATGGACCTTCAGTAAATGACTTAGAGGGTTTTCCTGGCACCAGTTCTCCTTCCTGTGCATCATGTCCCTTGCATCAGGCTCAGAATTTCTTTGAAACAGCCCTCCACAGGGTAGAAAACTCAACTGGCAAAAAATGTGAATAGTGTTCCAGTGGTTGAGTGAGCTGAACAGCCTGACTGAAGAGTGAGAAGGGAGGGGGAAGAAAGAAGAGAGCAGCAAGCCACTATGTTAGAGCCACTTTCTCTTGAAGTCTTATCCTAAGAAAAAAACCTCTAGGTAAGTATACCCGCAGGCAATGAAACTCAGGTCTGTTTTTCTCAAGTGCTCAATGCTTCTGCTAACTCCCATGGTGACACCTTAACAGTCAGATTCTCAAAAGGACTTAGTCTTCAGTGAGCACCCAGGGTGCTGAGGCCTTTAAAATTTCTGCTCTCTTCCTTTGCTGCCTACTTGGGAAATGAGCTTTTTGTAAAATTCTGGCTTTACTCAATAAGTAAAGCTTCTTAGTTAACTGCACTAGCTGGGGGAAAGACATGGATCTTTAATACACTCTACTAGTATTTGCTAGAGCAGTCCAGGTTGATCATAAAGTGTCTCTGCATGAAGGAAGTTGGTGCCTGTATATTTCCCTCCAAAGCTGAGGCAGAGTGTGGGGCATGATATGCTGTGAGATGATGGGTCAGTCTCCAGACCATGGCCAGGAAACACACACCTCTTCTCTGAAAATAATTTCTTTCTCTCTTCAAACATCAGTGCTCCAGTCTGAGTAGAGCTCCATAAAACCATATTCCGACTTTTAATAAGATTGTATCATGCTTGAACCCAAGAAGACACTCTGTCCAAGGACTCCAGGAAATGATGCAACCTGCAAACCATTTACTACCTATGTGTTTTACCCTTGCATTTTTCCAAGGTGCTTAACTCTGCTTTATGGACTTCCCATTAAACTTATCTCATTGTAAAACAGTGTTTCTTCAGGGAGGGGGGAAAACGTTTTAACCTTAAACAATCTAAATCAAAATCCCTGAGGATTTTCACATACCGGGAAGTGGCACTAGTTTGCTCTAAACAAACTGATGATGTGAAAGCAGGTATAGCAGCCTTGGGGGTCTGGCACACCCTGCTCTCACTGGGGTAGCATTGGCTAAGGAAGGCTTCACCATTCCTACCTCCATTCAGGACAGATGGCAGACAGGAAAATGTACCAGGGCTTCAGCCACTCAAGTGTAAAATCTACTATATTATCACAAAAGGCTGAGAAAGGTACTGGAATATAAATTGGTGTAACTAAAGGCAGGATGCAGACTGTCACTTTGGTGCTTTGACATCCTCTGACAAAACCTTGACAGAGAGACCTTTCAATGTGGTTTAGCTGAGGACAGAGCATCCTTACAGGCAGCCATGTTTCTTGGGTGATGAGTCCTCCTCTGGCAGGGTGGGGACTTTGGGGTGCTACAACTGCTGCACCCCTCTGCTCATGTCCAGCCACCAGAGCCTCCACACTTTCTCCTCTCTCTTTGTCCTTGGCAACTAGTCAGAGGGAGGAGAGCACGTGGGTGAAAAGGTAGACACAACATGTTGAGGCTTGGCCTCCAGCACCTGCCTCTTGGAGGTGGTACAGTGGTGCCATCTCCTTGCAGCTCTTGCCTCTCCTCTCTGTCTGCATGACCTCAATGTCCTCCTTTTTCTTGCTCATTAACAGTCCCTGACTTGGTAATGAGCATTAAACTGTAATTTAAAGCAGACAAAAGAAAAGCACACAGAAGAGTGGGAGGAGTGGGACAGAGAAGAGAAAGTACTCCTCACCTGACCTCTTAGGGCCCACAAGCTCCTCCTGGACAGCTGACACTTCAAGTTTGGGAGGCACTTGGAGCTTCACAAGCAGCTCCAGGCCCAGGCAGGGAGGCTCACTGCTGGCTGCTGCTCCAAATCTTGCCCTTGGTGGTGAGGAGCAGTCTGCCCCATCACCTCCAGTTTTGACCCACCAAATCTGTCCGTCATGGGGCAGGTTTTCCAGACTGGTGGGGAGGCCCCTTACTCAACTGTCCTTGCTGAGCTGTGGCACTCAGGCCTCCCTGCTCCAGGGCTGATTCTGTAGCCAAAAGCACTTATAAAATGCATACACATCCTCAGTTTTGCATGAAAAAACCCAGTGTTGTGAAACTCTTTCTCCAAAATAGGATCCAATAGCTCCTTTTGCATGGCCTCAGGCTGATGCCGGCTGGGCCATAAATATCTCACAGCCTAACCCATGGGCATGCTGGAGCCTGTTTTGGGGAGGAGGGGGATGTCTTCATTCCAGACATTGCAGACCAGCACAGCTTCCCGCTATCTAAACTTGCTGCTCCTTTCCTAGTGTTAATTTGCTCCTTCCTGTAGCTGATTTGTGCCTCAATTTTCCTGCTATCTTTAATGTTAATTCGTTGTGTTTTGTGTTACAGAATGGTGTTTAAAGACTGGTTCCTGGTCTGGCATTAGCTAGTGAATATCCAAATGAGATACATGTATCTTTCCTTCAGGGCTTCAAAGGGTCTGGGTTTGAAAAACTAGCTTATTAGTTGGTTTTTGTTTTTTTTTTTTTTTTTACTTGAAAATCGTGGAGGATAATGCAATGTGGTCACAGCACTCGTGGATAGATATTCCTGTCTGAGGGAAAATAGGGACAAAAAGGAGACTTCTGATCTCAACTTTTCATTGAGAAAGATTCAGCAAAGATGCATGATTAGAGCACTTAACTAGAGCAGCAGTTTTGACCTCCAGTTAAGAATATTTTTGCCATATTATTTCAATATAGTTAACCAAGGCTAAGCTGCGTCAAGAAAATGGGCTGTAAAAGGTAAGTGTAAAATTGGAATGAAGGCAGATTGAAGAACATGACAGGGAAACAGGTTGAGGGGACACGTAAGCCCAGAGTCTGTCCAGGTGGTAACCACACCAATGGCTGGATCAGGGGACAGGACACAATTAAAAATCTTCCAGTAGATCTTTTATGAGAAGGTGTGAGTGAGAGACAATAGCATTTTCTGACCGCGCTGATTCCTGTGAACCTGTGTGGTCTTAAGCTCATTTATATGGAACACTGCAAGCAACATAACCTGAATTAATGCTATGAGACAGAAATGAAGCCACTAATGGACAAAAGGAAGCATGAGTCTAATGGTTCAAACACAGAGCTGGGGAGTCAGGAGACCAGAGCAGTTTTACCTGATTTAGCTACTGACTCATCTTGAGAAACTGTGAGGAATTCACTTGTATCAAAACTGTTACTGCTTTTGGTTTGAGGTCCATTTTTTCTGAAGTTATGGCCATCTTGAGCACTCCGATCCTCCTGCGTGCCACGGCTGCCTCATCTGGAGGCTGTGAGCATTCACTCATTCATGCTTGTGCAGCCCTATGAACCTCTCAGGGGAAAGGGCATAATATTATAATTTAAATAATTTACTTTAAGCCTTGGCTCAAGGGACAGCATAGCTATTAAGTAATGGCCTTCGTAATCTAGAAAGCCTTTCCTGCCCTTCCTTGAGATGGATCCTGTATTTAACACTTCACCTGGCCAAACGCAGAACAATTTTCCTCCACTTACCTTAACAAGGCAAGTCTTTTACTCACCACACCACAGACGGGCTGGGCACTTTGATTGAGATGGCCCTACAAAGGCTATACAAAGGATGACTCAGGAAAAGTTTTGCTAATCCTGAGAGTCTCCATCAGGCAATTCTGTGGCATACAGGTATTGACACTGGTAGCCAGCGTGGGGCTCCTGTCTGCCCATCAGGGCTTCTGTTGCAGCAAACACCAGGTCACACATAGTCATATGTTAAAGGCTTAATTACAAATGAACTGTCAGCTTGTGCAAACTGGTTTTTGGGTAATGCTATTGAGGATCATTGGGCTTCCAGGTGTCACTTGGGTGGACTTGAGTTTTCTAACTTCAAAAAAGGCTGTATTTAGGGGGCAGGTTTGGTGCCTGTCATGTTGTCATGAGTGCCACTAAGAGCACTTGGCTAGCTTCAAAACAGAGGGGTATTTATACAGGCATACAGCTTATACAGTGGTTTATGGGGAAAAAAAAAACAGAAAAAGAAAACAAAATGAAAATGAAGTGTAGGGAACAGAACAAAAGTCTCTATGTAACCTTTATTGATCTCACCAAGGCTTTCGATACTGTGAGTAGAAAAGGTCTGTGGCAGATTTTGGAACATTTAGGATGTCCCCCCAAGTTCCTTAAAATGATCATCTCACTCCATGACGATCAGCGCCAAGTCAGATATGGCAATGCACTTTCTGAGCCCTTTCTAATATCCAGTAGTGTGAAACAAGGCTGCGTTTTTGCACCAACCCTATTCACAATCTTTTTCAGCATGATGCTCCAAAGGGCCACTGCAGACCTCGATGATCAGGACGGTATCTACATTTGATACCGTACTGATGGAAGCCTATTCAACCTAAGGCGACTGAAGGCCCACTCCAAGACCCTAAACCATCCTGTCCGGGAGCTGCTTTACGCTGATGCCGCCGCCCTTGTTGCCCACACAGAAGCAGCTCTGCAGTGTTTAACATCCTGCTTTGCTGAGGCTGCTGAGCTTTTTAAGCTGGAAGTCAGCTTGAAGAAGACAGAAGTTTTCTATCAGCCTGCACTTCAGGAAGTCTTCCATCATCCTCATATCACCATTGGCGAATCAGAGCTCAAATCAGTCCAGCAGTTCAATTACCTAGGTAGCCTCATCTCCTCGGATGGTAAGAGTGGCGGAGAGATAGACAACAGGTTAGCAAAGGCTTATAGAGTTTTCAGAAGACTCCATAAAAGAGTCCGGTGAAATAAACACCTGAAGAAAAGTACAAAGATCAGTGTTTACAGAGCCATAGTGCTGTCTACTCTTTTATATGGATTCGAATCATGGGTTATTTACCGCCACCACCTGTGACTTTTAGAACGCTTCCATCAACGCTGTCTCTGTACAATCCTAAACATCCATTGGTCAGATTATGTGACTAATATGTCTGTTCTAGAACAGGCAGTAGCTATAAGTATTGAGGCCATGTTGCTGAGAACACAGCTGCATTGGGCAAGACACGTCTCAAGGATGAAGGACCACTGCCTCCTCAAGATCGTGCTCTATAGAGAACTTGCCACTGGCTGCTGCAAGAAAGGAGCCCTAAAGAGGAGATACAAGGACTTCCTGAAGCAACATCTCAGCCTTGGTCACACTGATCTTCATCGCTGGTCTACTCTGGCATCCAATAGGGAGGTCTGGAGACACACCATCCATAATGCTGCTGCTTCCTTTGAGAATGCACACAGGATCACCATCAAAGAGAAAAGACAATGCAGAAAGAATCGTGTCTTGCTGATATCATCCAAAGAGTCTTCCTGTTGTGCCTTTGTCTGTTTCTCATTGGCCTCTTTAGCCACCAGCGTGCTTGTAGCAAATGTTGGTAGAGCTCTTCCCAAATCTTTGTTCGCGAATCCTAGCCATGATGATGAGATGAATGCATCCCCATCCTATGTCTTTCTCCACAGCACTGGATGCTGATTCCTATAAGAGGGGGCACTGAGTGAAGTATATCCTATCTCAGGCATGATCTGGCATGGCACTGCCTATATTTTTCCTCAAGTAAAACTCCCACAGTCATCAGCAGAAGTTTGATTCCAGAAGAAGCTGAATTTCTACTTAGTTAATCTGGTTCAATCCTTCCTACGTGAAACACAAGGGACTGATACAGCCTCTCCACCTTGGGAATTGTATCTCCTCACACCCCAGCTGAACTTGCCCCAAGGTCTACTGTGGAAAATCTGAGCAAGTCTGAGCCATTTTCACAATGTTGGTGAAGTTTCACAGCCTCGAGCAGTCATTATTGCACTGGGTCATACCCCTGAGGTAAATTATTAATAATAATAATATGTTATTTTTGTTAAACCTGACATCTCCTTTCATCTCAGCCCCATGCTTATCAGGAGCTCTGCAAAAACAAAAAAGGAAAGTTTTATTTCCACATTTTCATCCCTTCGTCTCATCATGCTGCGTCTGCTTTGGGGACTGAAGAGTAATCTGTGGAAAGCTTTCATGCTCTCAAACCTACCAAAACATGCAATATTAATTGGGATTATTAATTGTATTTACTGCACTAGCAAGTCTAACCTTGTTAAAGGCCAGTGTGAAGATGTGGGATCATTTCTGTCATTTGGAACATCCTGCATGCTACCTCCTCTCAGAAATCAAAAGGAAAATTACCTCACTTTTATTAATCATCCCTTTTCTTACAAGATTTTGCCTTTTGTTTAGCTGCACTTCACAAGGAGAAGGTGTGTTTTCTGTGCTGCTTTGAGATCTTGGCAGTTAATGGAACTCTTTGATTTTTAAATAAGAGTTATTCCTCTGAGTGTACAGTATAAACCTAACAGGCAAGGGACTGTGCCTTTAAGTTCATCAGTTTTCCCAGTGCTGTACTGGAAGGATTGGACTGAAACTTTAAACATTTCTAGCCATACCTAGCATATGTATAATTTATAAGCCACACACCGTTTTCTGTCAAATAGGCGATTGATCTGACTCGGATCTCGTTAATTATCCTCCACATACATTATACGTTAACAGATCTTCAGTATACTGTGTATCAATATTAATAAGATTATAAAACACTATTGATAATTAGGAAGAGAAAGAGACCAGGCCTTTGATTCACTCTGTTACTAACGCCCCTGCATCTCTAGATTAAAAAGAGACCACTTTTCGTTTAATAATATCAGATCAGTACATCCATCTTCTAAAAGGCTTTATTAAGAGAAAGCTAAGATTTGCATCCCTATGCAAGGGGCTATTTGAAATTGATTATGGAGGCATCATTGATGTGTGAGAAATTTGTTTCTCTGTCTTGTCTAAAGGGGGACCTAATAGGTGGGAGGGATTTAAGGTGGAGCACTGCACTCTTGGATCTTTGATCAGGAAATTTCTTTTTTTCTTTGTCAGGCTATATTTGGTAAGCCAGATTGTCTTGTTTCAGAGGAAATTAAATGGGATGTCATATTACTTCCTTTAAAAAAATAACAACATCTATGTTATCACACTCCAAAAGAGTGGAATTAAATAACAATATTTATCTTTAAATTATGAGGGCCTGATTATTTTTTGATTACTTTTTACAGTTTTTCTTTTCTGTTCTGACCTGCCTTTTATGTTTCCATTAAGCTCATTTGTAACAAGCAAACCAGAACAACGAGGTGCTAGTGAGGGCTCTGAAACATTCCATATCCAAATTGAATCAGGCAAACTTCGCTTTCTTAGAAATTTCATAATTAAGGGGAGGGCAAATCATTGAAGGATGATAGGGAACACAGAATAAATTCAGGTTGTGACACGACTGGTTCTCCACTGGGATGCTACATAGCACCATACTGGCTTGGGAACTACTACCATGACCAAGCCCCCAGCTGCTTTTTCTATCACCTTAGAATAATGATTCAAGCACAAGACCATGCTGCTTATGTCCACTAATCACCACAGAAGCCCAGTTGTTGTCTTCATTGTGTCTCACACAGAGCCAGTCTAGCAAGGCAGAGAGTTCTCAGGCTCCCTCCCTGCTCTGGAGCAATTCTGTAGGGTATCCTTCCCAAGATGACACCAGTTTGGTTCCCTTGGTTCCCAGAGTTAGGAGACCTCATTCCAGCCACCACAGATATTTTAAGCATCATATCCTGCAACTCTATTGAGTTGAAATTTCTAAAATGCCATGTTCAGGGCCCCAGCAGCTTCTGCGCGGCGCTCGTGTTGCTGTGCTAACAACAGGATACAGTGGAAGACACTCGGTGAGTGCAGCAAGGGGAAGCTGAGGAAAACTACACTGGCTTGGACAGGGTGTTTGCTCAGGGAAATTTCACGCATGTATTTCCCTGCAAGGTAGCCCCCAGTAGATCCTCATTTCCCATGGCAATTCTGCTGAAAGCCTAAATAAAACCATCAGTCTATGGCTTCCAGGAAATCTGCCCTATATATAATCTTCCCATTCCCTAGAGCTCTCTGATTTTCAAGCATGCTGGGAGAGATCGTAATTTGCAGGAAATGTGGAAGAGACTCAGAGATGTGGCAGGTCCCAGGCTGCTGTGTCCACTGCAAAGCCTTGGGAAAGCCCCTTCATCTGCCTAGGACATCCATCGTACAAGTGAGGGATCACAGGGACCACTTGGGTACAACTGTAGGGTACAGGACAAACACCCACAGTACCTAAAATGCCAGTGGGAGCCCTCCAGCACCCATGCCAACTGGAGCAAGGCCACCAAATAAGGTCATAACATTTAAATTGCTCATTTTGCCTCATCCCCTTCCATCTGAAACTGGAGAGGGAACGATCAGCTGAGGCATGCAGGTGGGGGGGCACAAGGAGAAATGATGACCTGCCGGGGGGGAGGCTAAGCTGGGACCAGGTACATAAACCCAGATTAAAGTTTACATACAGGGTACTTAAGCAAATAAAAGGCTTTCAGAGGACCTGAAGTTGCTACAAGAGGAGACAACACAATGTCAAAGAATTGTTCTGTTTTAACTTCTCAGGTGGTTTTGCCCTTTTTCTTTCTGGAGGAAGCCTTGAAGGAAACTGTAGAAAGAACAGCAAGAGACAATAATGTGAAATGAAACCTAAAGGCTTGGAAAGGAAAACAGAATAAAGCAATGAAAGTGCAGCGAGGTAGCACAAAGAACCCTAATTTTACTTCCTGACCCTGGATGTACACTGAGTGGCAGATTTCTGAGGGATTACTGCAAATTGAGTGGCTATCAGGGCAGTAGGGCCTGTCCCTGCCAGCCTCTGGCTAAAAGCTTGCTGCCCTTTCTCTCTCCAACAGGCAGCTGGCCCGGATACACTGTGGTGCCACTTCCGGAGCCAAAGTTCACTTCTGATGGCAGGGCTGTTCCCAGTCGCACCAGGCATGAGCCTGGGACACTGAAGACCTATCTAAACCAGGTCACTTCCATTCACACTAGTTTTTTCATACAGTTCAGGACATAAATAACTTGCTGTGTATTCCTGGAGACACACCACTGCTGCATGCCATGTATGCTGTGTATCCTGTGTGTGAGCACAGCAGCATTTCCATGCACAAGAATGTTTACAAAAGGTAGCAGGGAAGTGCCTAAGGTGTAGCTTTCTTATAAAGGAGGGAGCCCCCTTAGGTCTAGAGACATTTCTTTAATTTCTTGTGTTGTTCCACAAAAAACCACGTGGGGAAACAAAACTACTTTTATTAACAATGCTGAGAAGTGAAGATATTTACAACACTGGAAGTCAGCTAAAAAAAAACCCCTGAAGATCCAGTTCATATTCTATTGGGAATATCCCAAGTTAATGCATTCATGTGAACATATTTCCCAACAGAAATCCAAGACAAAGAGAAAGCACCCAGAAATTTAATGTTCCATCCTGTCTTTGACATTTGTTCTATAATGACCACCAGGCCACGATCTGCTTGCTTCTCCTCTTGGCTGCTGTGCATTGCAGAGGTTCAGCAAGCCTGGCAGTCAGACTTCATTCAGTCTCTGAAATCTGGTGCTGCACCACAGAAATCTTAACTGACTTGAACCAGGAAATGACGGGCAGGAAAAATCCTTTGGCTGCCTGGTTAATATATGGGACAAGCATACGCTGAGAACAGGATGAAATACTTGCCTATCACCTTGTGCAAATGAAAGATCTGTTGATGGAATCAGGGCCACAGATGAAGCTGCCAGCATAAGAGGCAGAGGGTTTTGATGATCAGTTTTATCCATCAGGTGGAATGGGTGTTGAAGCTGTACTACCCCAAGTCACGGGTCCTGCCAGCTTCGGGCTCAAATGTATTACAGGAAAAGCATGGAAGACATTGCTTATTCCACGGCCCTGCTGTCTATATCTGTACAAAATCTTTCTGCCTTTCCAGCTCTCAGGCTGGGACTATTAATTAAGAATCAAAAGAGGGAGGTGATGAGAAAATATGTATGACTCTTGGTATCATCACAGCACATGCCGAAAATGAGATCCTTGGAGGCAATGGTAGCTTGTATTTACTCAAATTAGAACAGTGTTTTAATGCATCGGTATCTTTCTGATGGATCATAGAATCATAGAATGGTTTGGTTTGGAAAGGACCTTAAAGATCATCTAGTTCCAACCTCCTGCCATGGGCAGGGACAACTTCCACTAGACCAAGTTGCTCAAAGCCCCATCCAACCTAGCCTTGAACACTTCTAGGGATGAGGCATCCATAGGTTCTTTGGACAACCTGTTCCTAATATCTAATCTAAGCCTACCTTCTTTCAGTCTGAAACCATTTCCCCTTGTACTGTCACTACACGTACTTGTAAAAAAGTCCCTCTCCATCTCTCGTAGCCTCTTTAGGTGCTGAAAGGTGCTATAAGGTCTCCCTGGAGCCTTCTTTTCTCCAGGTTGAATAGCCCCAATTCTTTCAGCCTGTCCAGCCCTCTGATCATCTTTGTGGCCTCTTCTGAACTCACTCCAGCAGGTCCATATCCCACATGTTGGTGGCCCCAGAGCTGGATGCAGTACTCACAAGAGTAGAGTAGAGGGGGAGAATGAGAATCACCTCCCTTGACCTAATGGCCCTGTTTCTTTTAATAGAGGGCATGATACGGTTTATAGCCTGGAATGGTTATGGTGGAAACGATGAGAAGGATCCATTGTCACAGAGATGATGCTCCAGGTGTCTGTGGAGCCCAGAGCAATTATTACATGGCCCCTTGACATGGTACCTCCAAACAACTCCATTGTGCCAGGACTTGCATGTTATTAACCTGCTCAGTGTTACTACATCAGAAGAAGTAGAAAATGAAAGGAAAATAATATCCCCATTTAAGCTTGGGCATGATAGATTGTTTTTTAACCCTGGGAACATTTTAGTTTCTATCAAAGAAGAAAATTTGCTTTTGTGTTAAATGGAGAAACTCTGAAGATGAACACGCAGCATGAATAGTAAAACCTTGGTAGCTCCGCACTTAAGAAAAACAATACTTGGGCCACTTGAAACAATAAGGGTTTGCTCCCAGCTTGAGATTTTGTCTGACAAATTTCAGAGAGAAGGGATTTTTCTCTCCCCCTCCTCTAGCCCTGAGACATACTGCAAAAAAATGCATGCACACGAGCCGTTGTCACTGGGAATGTACCAGCCTTCCATTAACATTGCTCTCTATAGGATGGCGGTTGGCAGGAGTGCTCATTTTAAAATCCAAAGGCTCATGTCTAGTGCTCCAGCCCTTATTCCCTGGAGTTTTTTCAAGCCACTTGAGCCACTTGTCTGGAGCCTGCTTGCTTTGATCTCCTTCTGCATCGAACGTGTCTGGAGAGAGCTCTGCAAGGGGAAAGCATGAATCGAATTGTGCGCTCCCATCTCAAATCTTGCCCATTGCAAAGCCATACCAGGAAATTGAGAAATGTTCCAGGTTTAAGCTTTCTTCCCTTAGCCAGAAATTAAAACCCCTTCATTAATCCAATCTTAAATCTCAACTAGCTGCTGCTTAAAGTGGTAATAAATATTTCATACCGATTGTGTTGCGTTCCTTGCTGTGTTTATTAAATGGAGTTTCTCATAATTCCAGTTATTCATTTTAATAGGTCAGGACTTGGCTGTGATTTAAACAGACCACTGAGGAAACAGCCGTGGTTAAACATTGTAACAATATGGATTATTAATTTAATTGGCCAGCTATTACTTGTTTTGACTCTGTGCTAACACATTTAGCTCAGTCTCTTGTGGCCTATAAACCACAAAGGTCATGACTTCAACATTCAGAAGAATGGGAAAAAGAGAATCAGGGCTGAGATTATGAGGAAAAATAGAGAAACAGTGTGGGGAAGACAGAGTGGGGAAGGCTAAGGGCTTGCTGGAGGCAGTGCAGGGCAAAAGGGGATTTATTTAGTAGCTCAGCAATAGAACATCCTCTAAACCACCAGCCAAACTAGCAGTTTCTTTCAGTCCACATCCCTCTGAGGTGATTTCAGATTTTTACCTGTAGGTATAATGATGGTATCCCCACATATTTAAAAAACCCTCTATTTTATTTCTGATTTTTTATAAAACTGTTTAAAATATGGCATGCAAAGAGCTCACGTGTGAATAATTAGCAATAATATTTATACGCGTGTTTAAAAGGCCAATCAGGCACCCCCACCTTGGATGGTTTCCCTGCACCTTTATTGAAAACAATCTCATGATGCTAGTTAGATACAGTGGGGTGAAAAAGCACATTCCAAAGAGCATGTTAGCAAAGAGGGATAGCCAGGAAAAAATGCCAGGTTTATCTTCTGCGCACAACAAAGACAGTGCAATTTGTACCACGAACTGTTCCATTTGAAAGTGGTCAAATCTTTCCATTGATTTTTTATGCACAACTCTCATTGACTCCTAATAGGAGTTCTGTGCATTGAATAGCAGCGGGATACGACCCCATATTTGTCTTGGCAACTGTGTGTACATATGTGGTGCAGGGCAACGTTTCCATAGTCATGCCTGTGCCAAGTATGTTCAGCATTCAACTTATACAGGTGCTAAGACCCTCCCACGAAGGAAACTATATAAATACAAAAGGTAGGCAGATATATTAGGCAGACGAGCAAGCAGGTATGAGTCTCTGTTTTCAGTCTATCTTAGGCCTTCGAATCTGTAGCTGTTCCTGTAACAAAATGCACAGGCCAGTAAGCTGGAAGAACACAGACCAAAACCTTTGTCTGCAACTGCAGGCTCCAAACCATGCAGCTAACATGGGAAATGTAGCATGCATGAGTACAGCATACATAATCAGCAGTAACAGCTGCCCAGACAAGTTGGTGGGATTCCAATGCTGTAAGACTTCTTCCATCCTCACTCTCTTATCCTCCCTCACATAGCTCAACCCAATTTTCCAAGACACGGGGACACTGGGAAGAAAGACACAGGCTTGAAAGCTTATTCACTGTGTAGAAAAGAGCCAGATGGAGAAAAATTCCTGCATCTCTTCTTTCTGGTTTTTTCTTTTCTCTCCTTTTCTGCCTTTCTCCCCCTCTCCTTGGCCCTGCTACAAGCCTTTCCTCACTGTGCCATCCATACCATCACTCACCCCTGCTGTGCAGTAGAGTGACCTTGCTCTCCTGCCAGCAGAACCCAGCCCCATAGAAGCTCCCATCTTCCAGCCCATTTTTCCTTGTTTGGGAATCCTCACCACTTTTGGGTTCTGACACCTTCTGCAATGTTTCCATAGGCTTCAAGCCCACTTGCTCCCATCCCCTGTCATGCACACCAAGTCTAGGCTTCTTTCCGACAGTTTTTATCCCATCTTTGAGCACCATCTACTCCTACAAAAGAATAAGTTTCCAGATTCAAACTCTCACTTTGCCCAGCTGACGACACAAATATCAACACTGTGTAATACAACTATCCCCCTTCACCAGTTAAAGATACATCATTTTTTTGCATGTGTAGCAATGCAGACCAAAGGCTAGGACCACACTATATTCGGCCTCTCGCAGAAATTCTTTAAAATCACCTGGGAATTTCTTGCCCCATGTCTGTCAGGCTGTTTATCTCCTGGATTCCCTTCCTGCTGTAGTCTAGCTTCGCCACTCCTCCTGGATCTGCGTGGCAGGCAGGAAACCCCAGCCACTGGTATACAGCTACTCACCCATGGAGTCATCCTTAAGCTGCTGCAGGTGCCTCATGCTGGGCCCTGTATCTCTAAGTGTTGCTGACAAACAGGGCTTTCTTTTGTGGTGCCTAGCACCAGCAGCCCCTAAGGACAAGATACCCTTCCCTTCTTCTCCCCCACCCCCAGCCCTCCCACACAATACAGTATTTGTCATGGACTTGTTTTCCAGCACATGAAGAGCACAAAAACGCGTGCTCTTTTATGATAAGGTAAGCAGAGTGACCCTGTAACATTCCACATCTGAACTCAGAACAGCATCTGCCTCACAGCTGTCCTTGTAGCAAGCATTTCAAAAACACAGACAGCAAAAAACAGCAACAATATCTCATCGCCGATGTAGCTGCTTACAGCTCAGTTCTTACCGTCTTCCAAATACCCGTGTTTGAGAGGTGACCTACAGCTGTGAAATTTGGATGCAGATTCCAACACCACCCCTTAATTTCAAGGATGTTCCAATATGAGTTTTACACAGACTTGCAGGCCAATTGCAAAATCTGTGGCTGGAGCTAGGTTCAGATTCTGAACACCCTGAGTCACAAAGATTTCCAAGAGTTTTGGCTTCGTTGCAGTATTCATATCCCCTCTTACTTGAGCGCATTGACATATCCTCTAGGAGTCATGGACTAGGAGCCCACAGCGAAAGGCTCTGCACAAGCAGAATAAAAATAAAGAAAAGAGTTACAGAGTCAAGAGATAGCTACAGAGAGATGTGGAAGCGCAGGGAAAGAGTTAGCCCAACAGGATGACAGCGGCCAAAGTACAGTTGAGTTTTCAGTGGTCATCTAGTCAAAGGAGACCTCTGAGAGAGATTTTAGAAGGTGAACAAGTCAGCAGCTTTGCAGCATGCATGCACCTCAAGCACTGTGGGTATCTGGCATGAAAGTACAGCTATGGACCTGGACACCTTGGACCATCTGGAACAAGAGCTGCTTTTGAGGAAATGAACAACAGGAAATGGGTGGAGAGGGAAGAAACCTTGAAGGGTCAAATTAGTTTTCAGAGGGAGTTACATGGCAGTTGTCAGTGTCCTTATGAAGGAACAATATAGTTGTTCAGTTTGTGAAAATCAGAGCTGAACAAAGACAGATTGGATTTGTATGGAAGAAGTCAGCCTGGTCACAGGATTTCCACCAGAGAAAGACTGAAGTATGAGATCAGGGCGGAGAATCTTGGGGCACTTCAGAGCAGGAGACTGTCAACAACCTTATAGCAGGAGGGAAGAGCTAATGGTCATGCTGAAAGAGAGTGGTACATCAAGAGAACCAAAGGTTATCTAAAGGGGACTGAAGATATTTGACAAAAAGAGAAGTATGACAGCTAACGAGAAATTATCATCTTTGTAGCTGGCCAACTCAGGTTTTGGTATTCTGGAACATGACTGAAAAACTGAAGACTCAAGTGCAAGTTTGTTCAGGGGTGAACACATTGGTAACATGAGAGCAAATGTTGTTGGAACAAGGGCAGGGCATGGGATAAGGTAAAGAGGATTGGAACAGGAGGGAGCATGGTGCACACTAAAGAATGACTGCAGGTAGAAGATCAGAATGACAGTGGTATTCAGAAAAGGAAGAATGGAAACTGAAATGGAAACTGAGGGTTTGGGTGGGTCCTTCTACAAGTTATAGTTCAGCTCACCTCTGTAGTCCTTCACAGAAGCTCTTTTTTACTCAACAGTTCTGCCCTATCTTGTTTGCTGAGTCTGAGGTTCTAAGGCAGGTATTGCAGAATAAGATCGCAAACTCCTCCTCATCTTCTGCTCTCACATGAGAGATTTTACAAGTAATAATGTGGCTGCAGAAAACCAGGGGAATATTTAATGTATCTTTTTTTACCTCTAAGATTCCTCTCTCCACAAGATGTTGACAAAAACCATCATTCCTAACATCACAGATTTTTTTAAAAGAGAAGAGACCATTAACTCATCTGCAGAAAGTCCTGTTGAAAGGTATCAAAAGGTTTGTAGTTGCTCATGTGCAACAACTCCTTCTTGGATGTCTTTAGGGGACTTAAGATGGGTACTTCAAGTACAGGAGTAAGTTCAGTCAACCTAAAAGAACCAATTACACTGTCTTGTGTTTCTGCTGCAGCCCAGATGGAGATCATACAGTAAATTCTTTCAGGGTGAGAATGGTCCCCTTTCATTTTGGAAGATAGGAGAGGACACAGAAAACATTAGAGAGTGCAGCAAAGAGGAGGTACTGGCACTCTGCTTGTGCTAGGAAGAGTGACGTAATACTTAAATAAAAATAAATAGGTTGTTGGACACAAGGCTTCATATAAAAAACAACATAGAAAGCACATGTTTTCACATGTTCCCAATGCAAAACCCACCTGTACCCAGTTGGTTTAATGAATGTTCACATGACTGTGAAGTTTAAATGAGCATGAAGTGTGAGTAGCCAGCACACAGCGATTCAGTACGAGTATGGCTGTGGGTGAGCAGCAAGTAGCGCACTCTGCATGTCCTGCAATGGGCCAGGGGAACACATGGAGGAAATGCCTCATTTTGTGCTTCTGCAGGAGAAGGAATGAACCTATTGTCTAGTCTTCTGGGCAGTAAGTACCCGACTCTGAGCCCAGTAAAACGAGTGGGAATAAGACCTCAGGGTCTTGTTGACATTCTGCACATTCTGTGGTTTCTCTTTTGTCAGGATGCACACTGCTTTGGTGAGGCAAGAGGCGAAGGGAAGAAATGTTCGGAGTTCTCTCCAAAGTCATTTGTGGGAGCATTTATTGGTTTTGCTCTCTGTGCATAAACGTGCATGAGTAGCCTTGAGCAGGCTGGGTCAACAGTTTCTGCAAAAAAGTTTACTAAACTGAGAATAATCTTCTGTGTCCCATGATAACTTGTATTTTGAAAATGATATTCAACAATGTTGGCTTTTTTTTTTTAAAGAAAGCAATTTTTCATTTGAAAATATGACACTATCAAAATATTTTACAATGTAAGAACAGATAAAAATGTGTTTTGCAAATTGGACAGCAGTTGACCATATCTCTTGACAGATACATGTTAACTCTACCTTAAAGAAGAGACCTAATCACCTGAAACTTGCTAGTAGTCTATGTTGTGAATAACACTAGGGCTTTGTACATTTAAAACCATCATAAAATTAGTTAAAAATAAGTTTAGGAAAAAACCTCAAAGCATGTCGAACATATTCTGGAACATAGCATGGAGCTAGTGTACAATGCTCTTGTGGTTTGCTTCAAAAATAAGCAGCAACAATGGATTGTTACTCAGATTTCAGTCTCACCTCTCTGATTTAACCCACTATACCTTTCTGAAACTGTTTTGACCCCTTTCACTATGCATTTGTAGCACCCACACATACACAATCTGTAGTTTTGCAAGACAAACACATGGATATAATATTACATTTTCTTGCCTAAACAATTAAAATGGAACTGAACTGCTTTGTTAAAATAAAAATCTGTGGTTTTAACTTCCAATACTTAGCCTTCATCATATGCACAGAGATGTTTTCATCCTTTCCTTTCCATCTCTACCAGCTCCAAGAGTTATGTCTGCACTGTTTAAAAAAGGTATAAAAATCAAAAAACTTTTCCTCTTCTACGTCCATTAATCAGGTTGAAACACTGGTATTTTCTAAATATCCAACAACCTTTGCAGTTCCCAAGTGATCTTTTTGAGTCTCCAGCTTGCCTCACAAGCCTAGGATGTGTGGATTTGCAGACTGTTTCCCTTAATATTCATATCCATAGAAAAGAGTGACAGGCTTGGGGAAAGACCCAGAGAATTATTCCAGACTCTCCAACTCAGATTTCATTTTGTTTCTTGATTGTCAGCACCTGACTGTAATTCATTTTGAAAAGTTTAAACAGAACCTTCTATTTTTTGCTGACTTTGGAGCAAGGGCATTTGTCTATCCCTCATTAATCTTTATGTCACTTGCAAGAAACATCATACCTTTTCCTTCTGGAATAGATTCCCTAAATAGAGGTCCAATGCTGCAACCCTTGTCCCCATTAAGGTTTTGCTAATGACCTTACACCACTCAGAACAAAGATTATTAAACTGGGCCAGATGCTAGCTAGATGAAGAGAAGACGAAAAGCGGCACTAAAACAGAAGATTTCTCCTTTGACCCCCCAGCAGAGTTTAAGGCATCAGCTTTCAGTGGGATTGACTTAACAGAAGCAGGGTGAGTTTAATGATGAGTATTTTCCACAATCCTACCTAAGCATTTGCTGGTGTTGCATGGCATCATCAGTTAAGTGTTCCTTAGAACAGTTTGAAAGGTTATTGAGCCCTTTAGCTGTCCTGAAGATATCAGCTGTGGGCTTGATAATATTGGTAGCCATTAGCCTACTTGATATTGCAAGAGGATAAGAATGCATTCAGTCTGAGGAGTAACTTCTAGCCAAAGAGTGAGACCTTGTTAAT
Organism: Corapipo altera; assembly: GCF_003945725.1. Taxonomy (NCBI): domain Eukaryota; kingdom Metazoa; phylum Chordata; class Aves; order Passeriformes; family Pipridae; genus Corapipo; species Corapipo altera. Next base: position 10,300,705 of record NW_020884896.1, on the reverse strand, counting down.
ATATTCCAAGACTATCTCAAACCCCCTTTTTTTCCCTCCTTGGGCTCACATATTATCTTCTCAATCCTCTTCACCCCCCCGAATTAAAGGTAACTGGATATGAAGGGCAAGCCTGCACTTTATATCAGAACTTCTCCCAAACAAAACAGAAGTATTTTCCATGAAGAAATACAAAAGTATTTCTTCCCTTGCCACGCCCCACCTCTGGTAATCACAGAAAGAAACTAGGAGCAAAGAATCCCCCAATCAAGGTTGGAGATTTCATAAGAAATGACATTAAAAAAATAGTGGAAAATAAAAAGGTACGGAGGAATGGCTGAGGAATCTATCTAATATTCTAGTACTGGAGAAGGGCAATGTTATTTTAAATCTCCAAAAACCTGAGAAAACATATAAAAGACAAGACTGGGTTCACAATTACTCCCAAGTGTAATATTATAAATTCTTCCAGAAAGGATTTCACTGCAACAAGAAACGTGTTTGTTTCTCCATTTTACAAGTCTGTCTGACTTCATAAGTTCAATCTGCCTTTCACACCATCATTGAGTTTGCTTATTTCTGGATAACCACACTCTCTCATTGACACAGGCATGTTAGAGTCAACCCGACAAGCAGAAATGTTTCCTATCTGTTAAGCAGTGCAGTGCCAGAATATGACTCAGGGTATCACTACAGTGCACAGTGTCCTCTGAAAGAAAAAAATATTCAAGAGATACATGTGTTAAGGACATTGCAAAATAAGGGAACTAGCTATTACCAGGGTTTACCTATGCAGTACCTCAACTAAAGGGGACATTAATTCCTTCAGCTGAAAGTCAAGACAACTCAACTCACTCAAACAGTCCTGGGAGGAAAGAGGGAGGTGAGGAGAAAAAAGAGTTTTTAAGTAAAGGCTTCTCAGTTTTTTCACTGAAACACTGGGGGATTTTTGACAAGTTAATACTGCCCCTATTTTCAAAGGGGCCTTTAATTTAAGATATCCAGCCTTCTGGCTGTCCAGCTGCAGAAAGGGGCAGGCTAGCTACCGAGTGTCAGTCTGAGTTGCTGGGATGTGCAGGTGGTTCTGGAGAATCAATGTCAGGCCTTCCAGGAAACACAACATCAGTCAAAAATGCTGACCTTGAGTGCTCCACGCTGCATCCTTCTGCAATGATACCGGATGGCAAAGCCTCATGTAATTATGCTGCTGCTTGTAAAGCGCAGTGGATGGAATGTGCTACATCAGTGCTCATTGCTTTTATTTCTGAGGGGGGGGGAAAAAGTCTCACAAGGAAAGGAGTGAATGAAATTCTGAGTGCTGTGTTACTCTGGTTAACTTCTGCGAATCTAATCATTTGAGAAGAGGTGCACTTAGGAATCATTCCATGCGGCTGTAAAAAATTGCTAAAGAACACCCTGCCTCCCCTCCTCATATACCTTAGCCTTAGAAAATGATGGCAGGTAAGGGTACATTTAACATTCACAGTCTTTTATACTACTACGTAAAATCAGAACAAAATATGGTAATTAATCCATTGTGCATTCAAGGATTCAGGTTTGAGCAGCAGATGGGAAAAGTTGTGGATCATAACCCCATGCAATATTTGACAGAATATCAGTCAAATATAGTTCACACATCTTCATGTTTCTGTCAGTCCCTCTTATCTAAAGTTAATTTAAAGTGACAAGAACTACATTAGCACTTTTCAAAGGGTAATGCAAACTTTAGAATATTCACCTCAAATCAATACCTATCCAGACTCCTAAATGGCCAAACTGGCAAGTTTCTGAAGGTGATTTCACTTTGCTTTTATGCTAAATTTGTAATCTGTTGCTGGGGTTTATGCATTAATCTCTAAACAAATCAGTTGAAAAGTGGGGTAGAGTGTGTGGCCCCTGTTTACTCTGCACAATAGTGTCATGGACACGAGCACCCACATGCAGAAAAGTCAAGGCAATGTGGACAAATCTAGTTGTGCAAATACTGTAATACAGTTTGGATCTTAGCCTGTGGGTTATTTTTGAACAACTCTTTATAAAAGTGGTGTACTTAGGTGCCCTGCTTGTGAGTGGAGCACCTACTTCCATTTCACCACTGCAATAAAAACCAGTCCAAAGCAGAGACCTCACACTGGCTCCCACAGAAAGTTTCATTCAGTGGTCCTGGTGCTTGCAGCACACTGCAGCTTTCCTCAAAAGTGGATTATTTGATAGAAACAGTAATTCGTCTCCTTTTTTCAATCAAAACGGCCTTTGGAAGCACATGCATATGCACATCTGCAAATGTATGTTCATGTATTTTTGTGTCTGACTTGGGTGTGGGAGCACAGCAAAGTCCAAATCCCCTGATCTAATGCTATTGCTGTGCTGGTTGCTTGTGCTTCTGCTCCTTGTGTTCACATTACCAAATAAGAGATCACACCCTGCAAGACTCCACAGAACTCATCTCTAGGGAAGGCAAAAGCACTTCTTGGCATTCGGACTGCACACAATTCCAATAATGTCCCCCTTCTTCCCCCCCCCCCCCCCCGCCCCTGTTACAAATGATTTAATGCAGGCTGTGAATGAGAACATAAGGTAAACACTATTTAGTATTTATTGCCTTCCATCCCAAGCATAACTTGGCCTTGCCTCTGGAGAGATGCCCAGCTCAGCCCTTCTGGACACACCATCACCGGCTGGGATGTGTGTGTGTCTTCTGGAGAAGGTACAAAAGGGAATGGATCTCATCTGCTGAAGGACTCCAGCTTCTGGATTTTGCTGGGTCTGAGTCACTTGCAGTGTGGAAGGAAGCACAAAGCCCACTAGTAGCGGGTGGGGTAGGGAAGGGTGGGGAGAACATCCAGTCCCTTCTCATTCTCCTCCTTTCTTTTCCATAATGGAAACCCTAAGATAATAATTTCCCTGACAAAACAGACTCCACCCCTCCTCAAATCCCTTGCACAGGTTGTGCTCCAAAAGGAGCAATGAGACAGAACAGCAGGAGAGCCCAGGCTGTTCATCATCTGCAGAAGGGACTTAGATATTATAAGATAAATGGATCAAACTTAGGTGTGTGCCTGGCTCGTTTATGGGACTGGGTGAAAATGCAGCAAGAAAAATAGCCAACAAAAGGATCCCCAAAGAAAAAAGTTAAAATACATCATACACACTTTTCCTTATCATTTCAAACTTCTGATAACTTTGCCAAGCTGTAGCAAGATACTTCAGTTCTCAGGCAGGTTGTGGGTGATAAGTTGTTAAGATGCTCAACTTGCAGGACTCAGTTTACTCGTTCTGGGTTGCATAAATCCCTACTAAAAACCCATTGCCACCAGCGTCTTCCCAAAGGGCTAAACTGGATCCTCTTGGTGCCTCAGGCTGGAAAGACCATGAAAATGCTTCACTGTCGTGACTTTCTGTGTACAATAATTTAACCACTAGAATAAATAAAACGTTTTTCCTCTACTTCTTGACAAAAAGGCTTGACTGGAAAAAAGGTTCTTTTCTTCCAGAGCCCTAACCTATGACTATTTTTAGGTTCACATGAGGAGATTTTGTGCCAGCTGTTCCCACCCAGTGCAACCAGGGAACCTTTTTTTTTTGTGTGTCTAGTTGCATACGCCAAGGTGACACTGCACAGTTTTTTTTTTCAGCATAACATTATGTTTGTGCAAATGTCTATATTTAAAATAAAATAAATATTAAAACCCACAAAGGTGCAAAACACCTCCTCCAACCTGACATACCCCCCATTCTTCTACTTGCCCTCCTCATTGCCCATAAACCCAAAATGGGCACTGTTAAACAGAGGAAGAAATGAACAGCTGGAATCATGCCACACATGTTCTTCATGGTTGGACTCAATGATCTTAAAGGTCTTTTCCAACCTAAATGATTCCATGATTCTATGATTCATAGACCACTTGCTTGCAGCACAAAGTGGCACCAGCTGCCAGGTGCCCAGGACAGAGGAGCTCCAAGTCGGGAACCTTGAGGTCCTTTTGCCCTTGGTGGGGTTTCCAGATGAAACACAGACACACAAACCAGCTTACCCTCTTAGTTTTTACCCAGATGTGCTCTGGCAGAGGTTGCTTGCTCCTCTGGGCTGGCCAAGGACTGTCTGCCATTCACATGCTTTGGAAAAACTGTCGTGTGCTGCAGCTGCTCCCCAGGAGACTGGGAGAATGGCCAGGAATAAAAGGAATCTCCTGCAGGAATCCAGGAGCCAGCCCACACCTGAAACCTCAGGAAGACTCAGAAAAAAATCTCTGGTGCTGCTGCCACTGAGTTAAACAAGGAAAGTTTGCAAAGGACTGACTTGCTACTCGATGTTGGGGTTCATGTGGATCTTCTCTTCTGCCTCCTTCTTCTGTACTCATTGTGATACCATCTGATGAAGCTGAGGACAACAATGGCAATCTCAGACACTGGGAGTTATAAGTCTCTCCTCATCCTTCTTGTTTCTCCCCTACAGGCAAGGATTTACTGAGGGACATAGAAACAAGAAACACATCCCAAACTGGGGGTTACACATAGCTTTTCCTTTAATTCAGGAATTTGTGCTAATTTTCTATACTATTCTTGACATCAGAACTACAGTGATCTGTAAAACAAGACCAAAATTATTCTTCTTTTCCCCTCTGTAGGGGAATTATTTGTATTTTCTGCAAGACACTGCCTCCATTTGAAGTATGTACTGAAAACGCTCATATAAAGTGCTTCGGAAAACTGTGCTCGCATTTTTTCTCTTGTCATCTCTTCCCTAAGATACATGAAATCAGTGAAAAAATCTATGTGTTCTCCTTGTCCTACATTTTCTATGCAATTTCTGAAACTTTTAATGCCTGCTAAGAGAACCACACCACAGGAGGAAAGCACATCATCCTGGGAAGACCGATATTGCCAGCAGGGCTGGCAGCAGAGCTGCAGAGCCATCCGAGTAGGTCACCCCCTGGAGCGAGAGCCGTGAGCTCCTCCAGCCTCTGGGGCTGCCCAGGAATGGAGCTGGCACACTCCCTCCTCTCCAGCAGACCACGGCAGCAATTAATTGCATAGTAATGCAAGGATGCAATTAGAGCCTGGCCAAACACAACTTACCCCCTCTTGGGGCCTCCAAATTTGGAACATTTTCACTCAGCAGCTCACCCAGACACGCTGGTAAGAGCTGATCACGGATGAGGGTCTGACACCGTTGTCAGCATCACTGTGCTGCCATCCTCTTTCTCTGTGGGTGAGAGGAGTTGGGTGCTGATGCTCTGAGCAGGCACTTGGACATCTTCCCACTTTGTTTTGCCAATATGCTTGCTCGGGTTTGTTTTCCTGACACCCCAGCAATCTTGATCTTTCTTCCAGGAGGCCTTTTAGCCAGTGTAACTCCCTGAGTTTATCCTTCAACATGCTGTATTTCAATTATGCCACTTATAAAGACTGAAAACTACTTACATATAATTTGCTTGTTTGTTCTCCCTGTGCTCTCTCCTAGTTTTCATCCTCAATCAGTGAACTCCCCAGACCAGGGCAGTCTTCCTTGGTTGTCTGGAAATATGCCAAGTATATAAGGTCTTACGATTCTGGGTCCATTATCTCCCCTTCCCCCCACCTCACCACAAATGGACTCTATTACTAATCATAACTCACAGCCAACATCACTTTAGTTTTAGAGAGGAAGATATTTTCAGCCTCAGGCAAAAGACTTCTAGTCTGATCATGAGAGATGCTGAAAGCTACGGGGGTTGCTGGCTCATAGCATCACTGAGGATGCAGTCCTTGGGGAGCAGCTTCCCTGCTCATCTAAGTTTTCTTTCATCCAAAATTCAGGCCTGCCCTGTCCCAGTTAGCTGAGTAAAATCTTTAAAAGAAAAGAATGGGTTTAGGTGCCTCTGGTGGTTTTGTTTTTTGGGTGCTGAGCACTGTGGAGGGACCTGCTTTCCAGAGATGGCTGAGCAACTTACTTTCTGAAGAAGAAATCTCCTTACACATCCCAAGCAGAGCACCCTGAAGTTCTGGAATCTGAAACATCAGGGAATCTTTGGAAAATCGTCATAAAACAACTCAGAACAAAAAATAACGTGGAAAAATCTGTAGTTTTCATCAGATACAGTACTCGGTTCCACCTTCTGTGCTACAAAAAACCCTTTTATTTTGGTATCTTGCAGCATTTAAAAATATTTAAGAAAGACAATAAACATTAGAAAGCAAAATTTTACTTTGGCTGAGGTAGAGCTCTGCTACCTGTACTCTGCTACTCTGTCCACTGCTTTTCCCTAAGTCAGTGGAGGAAGCTCTCCCAGCACACCAAATCTGTGTGTTTGTGTACACTTTACAGCTATATTTATATTCTCTTAATTACTTTGTATCACATACAGTTTTAAAAACTTTTTTAGTAACAAAGCTTACTAGCTCACTTTTGTCTTTCTTTTAAAAATAAACAACTTAAAAGAAGGCAAGATCAGAGGATTAAGTAAATTAATGAGAAAGATACTTAAAAGGCTTTCAAAGTCTCCTTCTTGCAACACTAGTATGTAGATTTCTTAAATAAGTAATCATGAGTTTGCAACTCAAATTATCACCACCATATATGTTGGGGAGGTCAGGCTCAGGATGTATGAAATTTGAACCCATCTCCTTAAAAAGAGAGAAACCACATTTCATTTCATTTTCTTTTTCCTTTTCCTTCATTTTCCCCTCAGTAGCTGGTGGTGGCATTTCTATTTCCTGATTCAATGTGGCAGGCATGCTTTGGGTTATTCAAAGAGAGGGAAGTGGTGCATCTTTATGCACAAGGTGTAGGAAACATGGGGCAACATGACACTCAGCTGTCGGGAAAGGTGGGAAGAGCTTGGTCTCCGCAGCAGCTGGCAGGTGCCCATGTGTTGCTCCACAGGCACGGAGGGATGGGGAGACAGGGAGGGGATGCTCGAGATGGAAAGAAACAGAAAACACAGATAGACACAACTGAGGCCAAGATTTGAAAGACAGACCATAAAGGCTACAGACGGATGTCTTAGCCAGGAGGCACAGAAAAGTATGAAAGGAAGAAGTAATTAGGAGTATTTGTCATAAGGAGCATTAGGGAAGAGAACAACTTTGACAACCTAACCTGTGGCATGTAGGCAACTTGCAGCTGGCTGTCACTGAAGCCAAGGTGCAAGAGGCACCATTTCGCAAGAAGACCCAACTTTTTCCCAGTTAAGTGACTGAAGAATACAGCACCTCTGCACTCTGCAGTGCAGCACCTCCTCTCCTTCACGCTTACTTTTTGTTGGGTGGAAATACTCCAGGTTCTCACCTCTGAGCAGAAAGTAGGTGCTGTCCAGTAGCACCCAGTGAGCACTGCACTTGACACATCAGTCAGAGGGGAGTGGTGGGGCTGAGAAATCTGCATTTTGACGTCAGACACAGGTAACTATAAATGTTCCCCTCTCAACAAACAGGACAAAGTCCAAGGCTGGATGAGAGTTAAGAGCACGCAGTGTTCTTTCCCCTGATTAGCAAAGGAACCTGTGCCCCTCATCAGTGGCATCCAGACCTTCTCTGCTTCCCCCTGCAGAGTAACCCTGTTGGCTGCGTTCATCCTTGTCCTCCTTAGCAGGAAACTGGCAGGGCATTTCCTCAGTCTAATTTTAGGGATCTTGCTCTTGTATCTTTGATGCCTAGAGAAGAGACCTCAGCTCACTAACCTTCTAATTTCATTTCCCCAGATAAGAACTAAAGTTGCGTGGGACAAGTCTGGGCCCAGATGATGAAGCCCAGTGCTCCAGTGTTCATGAGCAGAGTTACATATGCTCCCAGTACCTCCTCTGAATTTGTCTGTGTCAATACCCTCCACCCTGTGAATATCCAACATCTTCAAGTTGATGTCTTAAAGAAGTGTGGAGAAACATCCCTGTTTCAGCTGATGGAAACATCTCCCAAAGTCCTCAGGACAAGGAGGCCCAACAATTGGAGAAAACAATTTTAACAAAATTTTTAATAGCATTTAGAAGTTCAGTTATCTAAGATTTATGAGGAGGGTTTAGTCTTGGTTAAGAAAGCATAAAACAGAAACCATGATATTCCCAAAAATATTGTTGAAAAGGTATAAAATAAGATTAATGGTGAAGTAAGTGTGTGTGTGTGGGTATGTGTATATAAGCACACTACAGAATTCTTTTATCTCATTGAAAGACATTTGATACTTATTAAAAGATTATTGCTTTAAGGCATATTTTGATTTTCTGCCTAAGACTGTGGAGAGTCTTGCTACTGAGATAATAACAAAGAAACCTTAAACATGAAAAAAAGTACCCACATGAAAGATAATATGTTCCCTATTAGTAGTGGTATCATTTTCAGTGGGATTGCTTGTCTCCAAATATAACAGAAGTTTAAAAGTAAAAGCCCATTTCCAGTAAAAAGAGACACCACACAGTAGTTTTGAACTTTTTTTTTTTTTTTTGTATTCAGAACTGCTGGTGTGTGATATTTCATTAAGCAGTTATTGTGACTATTTACTTCAAAAATTTATTTACAGTTTCAAGATCTGTGCTAAGGAGAATACAATCAGCCATCCTGCATATATCAAGACAGAGAGAGTTGGACAAATCTATTAGACATGCCCCAACAATGCTTTTAAAACTACACTTTTTTCTGCTCTTAGATGAAAGCATTTTGGGGAGCCTAAGAGCAATCATGTGCAATTTTAGAGTGATTGAAACCTTTTAGAAACTTGTATATGTATTTGATGTACTTTTATAGGTATATATTTGATGTGTATGTGTTTTTACTTCGTTGTTTCTAGTCTTGGTTTACAGCACCTTGCCTTCTGCCTTCAGACCTTGCAGAAAGCTGGAGAGTCAAACCCAGTGCGGTAGAAGAATATTTCAGTCAATGAGATGGTACAGCTGTAAATATAAGCTCATTGCAGCTGCAAAACTGTTAGTTTAGAGGAGTAATTTAATTTTTATGGAAGATAACTAAAGAAAATTTGAATTGATCTAGGTGCAGAAGTTGATAACCTTCTTTATGGGAAAGAAAAACAATTACAGAACATAAAACTAAATAAGCAGCATGGAAGCAAAAGACAATCCCAAATTTACAGACCTTTCCTAGTGTACAATGTGTTGAAGTTTAAATACCACATTAATAACCTCTTGAGTAGGGAGACATTTGAAATACATGCCTGATTAGTGAAATGACACATATAATTCGTTTTCCTATGAGGATGTGCAAATATATTATTTACTCAGAAGTATTTGCACATTAAGATTTAGACAGATATTTTCTGTGTTTTGACCTACACCTATTTCAACAATATCCATCACTAGAATAACTGCACTGCCTGTATGAACATGTATATACTCATTTGTATGAACATTGATGAGCACGTTACGTGGAACACATTTAGAAGGAGAAAAATAAATAAATAAATGGGGTTTTTTCCCTCTCTTTTTTTTTTTCCTCACAGAACAGAAAGGTTAAGAGATCACTGAGCGATGGAAGAAGTGCTTTGGCATTAGAGGAAGGCTGTAGATCAAGAAAATATTATTTTAACAGCAAAATAAAATCTCTTTTACATTCAGTACTTCCTTTGTTTCATTCAGGACAGTACACATTAGAAAAGGGACACAGCCCCAGGATTGTAGCAACCCAAACTCCATTAAACATGCATGGGGAAGATTTCCAGCCTGCTGTGCAGGGAGTTACATGCCCAGGCTCTGTTAACAACAGTAATTGTGCATATAATTTCCTCTGCGTTGCTCTGAAAATTCACCCTACAGACTTTAGCTCCATGTCAGGTAACTCAGCAGCCATTTATTATAGTCTGAGGGTGGAAACCAGAACTTTTAAACTGCAGAATGGAAGTGGTCACCTTTGCTCCCCTCCCTTTCCCCCACTTTTTCCAGTCTCCATGAACAGAAGGGAAGCTCCAAGGACCAGGTCCCCAGACAAAGTGGAAGTACATCTCCAAAGGATGCAGGGTATCCTGTGTGGCAATGGCTCCCTGTCCCTGGTCTGGGCTCTGCAGGTCTCATGATGGTCCCTGTTGGGTTCAGGAGATGTCTGCTTGTGGTTAGACCACTCTGGACCTTGGTTCCAGCTCTGGGGACCTTGCAGAGGCCTGGAGGGTGTAATGCCGGTGTGGGTGGCCCATGGAGGAAAGGTAAAGCTGCAATGTGGTGCAGAGTTCAAACCCACAGGGCCCCAGAATGTGGGAGAGCTGGCAGCTCCCACATGGTAGGAACAAATAAACTTGCCTAAAGTGATGGACTGGAGGTGCTTCAATAGTGGCTCTGAATCAGGCTATTAAATCACAAGTGGCTGACCCCAGAGAAGGGGCTGATGCTGAAGTCTTCACCAGGACAAAAGGTGCAAGTGAAGCTCTGTGAAGAAAAGTTTGCAGTAGGAAACTCAGCTGAAAGCACCCCGATACCAGGCACAACTGTGAGGCATTCCAAGCACCCGGCGCTGCCCTGGAAAACTCAGAGTTTTATGGGGTCAGACCACAGAACAAAACTTTCTGTCCTGGAAAAGCAGCAAAATGCCAAGCTGCCTTCCCTGGCAGACAAGCAATTAAAAGTTTGGCTCTGTCTGCTCACAAAAGAGCGAAAGCAGAAAGTAAAATGGAAGCTAGATCTGAGACACTGCAGGGCAAGCCATGAAGGTAATTTGCTGTAGGAGACCACTGGGTTCCAGAAGATCTTTCAGCGAATTATGTTGAAAAAGATCATGCCCTGTCTAGTCCTCTGAACTTGGATACTAATTAAAAAAGTATACAAACTAGTCATCCACATAAGTACGTACACACTCAAGCATCCAAACCACCAGCCTGACTATGAAGCTGAAGAATTCCACCTTGTCCACCATGCTCCTCACCAAATCACCCCCTCAGCCACTCTCAGCACCAGAAGGAAAGGACAAGAGGAAAAAGCAGAACAAAATCAAGATGTTCTTGGCACAGTGTGCCTACAAGGTTAGGCAGTGATGCACTAATGAATAAGGTTCTCCAGGGAACAATCCCACATCAGTAGGTGGAACAGCTAATCTAATAGTTTTCTTCCATATCTAAATTCTATAAAGGTGTAACTTGCAGCAGGGAGCATGTGATCACTCTTTGAATAAGCAGTGGGAGGGGAAAGGATATGTTTAATGGCCAAAATTAGTTTCCTTACACTGGTTTCCTGAGCTATTGTGTAGAATATGCAGCCTAAGAGTAGTGTGAGATTTTTTTCTTTTTTCTTTTTCTTCTTTTTTTTCCGATTTTTGATTTTGAATGGGTACACATCAAATACACCCATCCCCCAGACACAAGAAAATTCTCGCCGCATGCTTCTGTCCTCCAGACTTACACAGCATTTTATTGTATGGAACACATCAAAAGGGTTTGGTTCCCTTGTAAAAGTTTTACAGGAAAATCACTGAAGAGCACTGTAACTTTTTTTTTTTTTTTTCAAATTCAAAACTAGAACCAATATTCTGGATTCCCACACTTTGGTGTGGACTCAGAGAGAGCTGTGCTTTTCTGTACTGTAGAGCAGAAATACAGACCCTGTATAATTAGAATTGCAGTCATGGCCTGTGGGATCTAGTGATTTGGACATATTTTATTTAACCAGCTTAGTAAAAGGTAATATTCAGCAGCTGTGATCTATAGCAGAATTACAATTTTCAGGGTCAAGGAGGGATTTTGATATTAGGAGGTTGGGCAGAATTGCTGTAAAATCTCATGAGCTGTCGTTAAAAATAAATGAGAAAATAGGTTATCCAAGAGTCATTGTAAGGGAAAAATCAATAGGCAGTGTCTATTCACTTGGGCTATCAAAATCCTTGAAATTTGAACAAAAGTTTCACGTTTAGTGTGCTGTAGGTTTTGAAATGTAAGTGGTGAATGCTCTGTGGGTACAAATTCATTGTGCTGTGCATTCAAACAAGGAGAAACCCTTCTGAAGTTCTGGAGTTCTCTATTAAGACAGTACAGTTCCTTCGTCACTAAGGCAGACATGTAAAACCGTTGCCAGCAAAACTTCAGAAGCAATTTTAGCAAACTGATGACAAACTCTCTCTTGGAAATATATCGCATTTCCTTATCTCACCTTCCTCCTCTGGGGTTCCCTCCCACCTCTGGTTCTCAGTGGATGCAGGAAGGGGCTGCAGCCCTGGAGCCTGGGCAACTCTCTGCAAGCACACATGAAACTGCAAACGATAGAGTTTGGAAATGAGCATTATTGGTAATTTGGAGCAGTACACATAATTGATATGGAAAGGGAGTATCATCCTCATTCAGAAACAATTAACTTCCCCCTCCAACACAGTAGTTCAAAGAAGACTCAGCCTTTTAAATATGAATGAGGAGAACTTCAAAATATGCAACTATTAGCTATTACAATATACACATGGAGTAGGATCTTATTTTTAATATTCTTGTAGCTACCAAATTTTAAGTGTGACGTGTATGCAGATGTGCAGGAGCCCAAGTCGTGTGGACTCCAATCAGTTAGAAGTGGGGAGGGGAAAATGAGAAGTTCGCACTGCTGTCAGACTGTATTATTTTATTTGAGCCACAGCCTGATACAACCCAAAAGTCCAGTTATTTCTTGGTTCAAGACAGACAACTGAGACTTCACAGAACATACAAGAATTAGCAGAAAACACTCATTGCAAACTGACATCCAAAAAGAAAACTTTTGCCCAAAACTCAACAACGCTGAGGAACTCAACAGACTCTTCTGTAGCAGACCGAAGAAGATTTGTACATTGTTAATTTGATTGGAGAAGGCGCATGTTAAATAGAAAAGAACTGAGTTTGTCACTGTCATCTGAATCCATTCAGTCAGTGCAACAAAGGTATATTTAACTAAAATATGAAACAGACTTGCTAACACCGCATTATTTTCCCAGGCTTACAAAGTTAAAAAAAAAATTAAACTGAATATAAATGACTTTGAGCATTTTTTATGACACCCACAGCCTAAGTGATCCAGATAATGTAATCTAACCATCATTAGAAACCATGAAATTACAATTCCTCCGGGATGGATATTTATCTCTCTGTTACATACAGAAAGGCGATTAATTAGTAGCTCTTTCAGTGTTTAACATTACTGTGTACCGAGGCTGATTAAAATCTAACTATAGAACAGCTATGATAGCTAACACGTAATCTGAGGAAAGTTTAGCTGGGGCACAAAGAAGCACCTTAAAAAGAAAACTTAAAAAATGTCCTCTTAGAAGTAGGTAGCTTCAAAGCCAAAACCCAGGTATCCTTCTAATTTCTATTACACACAGCAATCATGACAATTACTGAGATTTCAAAAACCTCAATATTTAAAACAACTAATCCATGTCAAATATTTTTGCAAAGTGGTAAAATTCACAGAATACCCATTCATTTTCAAGAAGTGTATACAGAACACAGTCATGAAGGGAATCACACAGGACTGTCTTGAACGGCTTATTCTGAAATTTAAATGGGAGGGTTTGCTGGGGGGTGTGTGTGCCCTGTATGGACAGCACAGTACACACATGCTGTGTGGGCTAAATTCATACTTCTGGTGTAATTGCACTGGCTCGTGTGGAATGCACCAAAGATGTGTCAATGTGTGTGCACAGACAGTTTCCTCCAGGATCTCACGAGGGACAAGAGGACATGGATAATTTCACTTTGGGAGGAATAAACAGAGGTAACTAGCAGGTTTGATTCCCAGAGCATTCCTACTGTGAATAAAAATATTGGAGGAATTTCATGCAAGGGCAGCTGAAAAATTCCTAATTCACTAGTCCTTATTTTGAAAATAATTTCTTACTTTGACGTCAATGTACCTAGGTATGGGAACCTATAGGTTTGGACTGGTTGAGAAGAGGGAAGAAACTTTAAAAGCATATGTGAACAGCTCAGCAAAAAGTCCAAGGTAACCCTGGTTATATTTAATTTTTTGAAGCTATCAGCTGAGACCACAAAGCAGTATTGGTCATAGATGTATTTTAGTAAGGGCACACAGAAAAAAATTGAAAGTACTTTTAAAATGTAGTGTAAAGAAAGGACACTTTATCACCCCCACAGCCCCCCAGTTTAGGTCCCAATGAACTGAGCCACTGATTCCTAATCCTCTCCATTGCATCGAGTATTGTGTAGATGCTGCTCTCTTCTGGCTGCCTACACAAATTTTAATATGCAAAATATTAATAAAAAGTGAAATAAAAGGCTGAGAATAATCACAGATGGCTTCAGTGTGCTGAGAGCAATGGAAGCACCTCTGAGGCTTCACTGGGGAGATGTGACCTATACACAGCTACCTCATAGTTCTGATCCTACACCACACTGATCAGGACCTTCTCCAAAATTCCCCCCCCCCCATTCTTCCTCAAGACCTCACTCAGGATGGCCCAAGTTCATGTTTGGAAGCCAGGGGAAGGCACACTCTTATTTTTCAGGCTGGAGATGGGCAGCACTGTCTATGGCACCTGCCAGCTGAACCATGTGAGGCATGGGGCACAACTGGTGATGCTGTGGGGGTTGTGCAGTTGGCCATTTCGCACTTTGTGACAACATGAATATTAATAGCTCAATTCAGTATTCTTATAAAAACAACTAAAACCCAGCGAGAAGACTTAAAAAAAATATATAAAAAAAAATGAAAAAACTTTTAAACTCTCAAGCAACCATTGCATCAGGACAAGGATCTTTGAGTCTACCCAGCACAAACAAGCTGCCAAACCAAGTATATCAGTGGTAACACCACCCCTGCTCTGGAGAGAGCAGAGGAGGAGCAAGATTCCTTTGAATAAGTTGGAGGCAGGAAATCAGAAGTCACCAAGGCATCCCACTGCTCCACTGCAGGATGCAACAGGATAGGACATTACTGGGGTTCAAGATGACCTCATCATGGTTGACTTCTTTCTGCTCTTTAGCTCCATGCTACACGTGTCCCTGTCAGGCACCTCTGACCACCCTTTCTGCAGATTTCCTCAAGCAGATCTAATGGCCCTGAGGGGTCAGTCCTGTGCTTCAGAGGAGGTGCCACACTTACTGCTCCCTCCATTCATCTCATCTGTCCATGTGGTAATGTCATGTAACTGTTGTCTGTCTGAGAAAGAGCTGCTCTGAGGGCAGCTAGGACCTGTGGGTAGTGCGAGTTTAGACTGTCCAAGTCACCAGTCCAAGCTGCAGGACAGTTCAGGTACTACTATAACATCTCATCCTAGAGACAGAGGAAATCAACCAACACAGACCTAGACCCACACTAATTGTCATCCTTCTTAAGGTTTCTTCTTGAAAGATAAAATTACTCTCCAACTCAAAGGACAACATCTGGCTATGTTCAATGTCCCTGGAGCTTGACCGATCACACAGCTGGACACAAGGCTGGGGATGAAGCCTTATGAAGGTAAGAAGTGTTGTCCCTGTAAGAGACCAGCTGCTTTGGTGGCTGGAAACGTGCACTCTGTGCCTGTTGTTTGTCGTGGCACTGGTTTGCTTCTGCTGTGGGAAGGGAAGGAAGTGCAGTCCTCACAGCATCTGTAGAACTCGCAGGGATATCTGTTACAATTCATTAAGTAGTGCTCTAAGAAGTTACAATAATAACATTTCAACAGAGTTTCCAGAGGGAGTCTCAGAAACTACAGGAAAAGCTGACAAGTTTCAATCCATTTATCAAAGCACTCCAAGACAGATGAAACAGCAGAGCTGCTTAGTGAGGATGTCTCTCTTTCTGGGTGTCCAGAGCATTTGAGTAAATAAAAAGCTCTTTAAAAATAAGTCAATACAATGGAATCCCTTTTGCCTTTTGCCAGCGCTTGTATTACACTTACACCCAAATGACCGTCCTACCTATAATACTGCAGCATTTACATACACATCAAATGGGTGCTTTTCACTTACATAATACATTTAATCCAAGGATTACAGAGCACACAATATATTAAACATTACAACACCTCGTGAGGTAGGTTAGCATTAATGAAGTTGTGGTGGGTAAACTGAGGCACAGACTAACTTTATTACTTGCCTGTGGTCCACAGCCCATCAGTGGAAAAGTCATTAAGACACTGTTCAAACAGTAGACACACATATGCACCTACTTGTATGGGTAAAATAGACTAATCCATGTGTTCTAAAGCAACTTTAACTGCTCATCCGGAGGCACTCGGGTCTTGATTTTCTGAGGGTAGGAGAACAAAAGGCAAATAAGGAGAAGACAAAAAGAACAGAAAGTAAATATTTGCTGTTAGAAATATTTTTTTTTGTATGCCAAACTGCGTATACAAAACAAGAGGCATCCGAACCTGAAGGATGCTTCAGATGCTGGTCTCCAATAATGTGATTTTCTCAGTAAAGATTTTTCTAAACCTGCAACAGGGGTTTTGTTAGGTTTTTGTTCAATAAAGTCGGTTTATATTTAGCTTTCATATAGCAGAGAAAAAAAATAAATCTTTGGTTAAGGTCTTTGAGCCAAGCATCTAGGATGAAATTTTCAAAAGCACTCAACAGTGGCTTTTGAAAATAGAATTAGGCTAGTTGCTGAGACAAGCTTTGAAAGCCACCCCCTACCTCCTTTAGCATTTTAACTGAGCTGATTTCCTCGGTGATGGTAGTGTTCTCTGTTTTAGTCTCCCCACCTCATGGCCTTCACCAGTGTTGCTAAGCCAAGCTGGATTTAAAGCCAGGAAGGCAAGTAGGAGACTGGGTGATGCAGGAGCCTGTGGTCATGACCTCCCCAGCGTGTCTGCTGCCCCAGAGTGGTGTAGCTGGACACAGGGATGCTCCTTGGGTGGCTCCCACTTTGCAGCCAGCCTTTGTTCTCTTTGTAGGAGCACTGGCTAATAGAGGTGTACACCCTTCACCTGATGGTTAGGTGAGGCTATAATTACCTCAGTAATAAGGTCTGATTCTTCCCTGCTCTGCACCTCCTTGGCTGGTCAGGAATACTTGTCTAAAGTGGGTGCAAAATGCTACCAGATTAGAAACATGACATTTTACATCAATGGAAATGACCAGGTGTAAGGAACAAAGGCCTACATAACAATGCTCTCAACTCTGTTGTCCTTTAATTAAGTAGTTCCTCCAGCAATGACACTAATGAGGTCTTGTTTCCTCGGGGTTGGATTCTCTAGTATCTAAATGGGATGTGAGCTTTTCCTGGGGAGAGAGGCATTTATAATTTCTCCCTCCCAGGTAGTGTCCAATTTGGGTGGATGTCACGCTGCAGCCTTTCTCTTGGTGGGGATGCCAGTGGGATGTCTCTCCCCTTGTCTGCTTTTTTTCCTGAAACCAATAGGAATTTTTCAGAGCTCTGCTCTTCTATTACATATGCCTGAATTTGGTCAAAGTCTCAAAGTTAGCAGGGGATGGGAAGACAAATTCATCAAATGAGAGAGAGCAAAGGCGTAAGCATGTTTCTACTAAGAAGAGAAGGCTAAATACTATTTTTACTTACAAGCAATTTTCTAGTGCTGTGGTAAACTCATAGGGTATTTTTTTTCTGCTTTGGTAGGCATGCCTGGCTACAACTCCTTCAAGCAATGTCAATAAAAGGAGAACATACAGACAAATGCATGCAGGCAAGGCATGCAGCTCAGGCAAGAGGCAATGTTACTTAGCTGGGTGCAGAAGAGAACTGGAAAGTTCATTAAATCCACAGAAGCAGATCATGTTCACTGGAGACAGTGCTGACTGGACAAGGTCATGGGTCTGAACGGAGAATGCAACTGAACAAAGAAGCAGCAATAGAAGGTTTTCTTTGGGTTTGGTCCAGGAGAGCAGTCACAACATGGCAGCCAGCAGGAAGCACGCACCATAACGCTGGCAATGCAGGCTTGGCAGCATTACTGACCTCTCTGGCCACAGGACAGCAGGGACAGGCCGCTTTCCTGTACAGAGTTTAATGACTCTGAACTGCTTAGGACCCTTTAAAATGTGTAAAACTTTCACTTTCCAACAGTGTTCTCTGGCAGGACAGACATCCACCTAAACCTTTCACTTTGCATGCTCCTGAATGTCCCATTAATGAACAGGCACTGGCCTCACAGGAAACCTTGGCTTGCAGACCTTACATTCTTCATCAGTTATACCACCACCACAACCCAGTATCTCTCCTTGTGATAAGGCCAAGGCTAAAACCAGTGAGGGAGCACCCAGGCTGCACTCCCAGAATTGCAAGATAAATCTGCAGCAGTTCACCAAAACACTGCAGTGCCTGGATGGTGCAGAGGTACCAGCTGTGGATAATACAGCTCCTCACTCTTAGCCTACTCCACAGAATAAAAAGCATTTGTAGGTTATGTAGAGTTTTTAAAAAAAAATTTGCTGCCTGGGGAAAAGCAGACTATATCCAGATCCACTCCAGGATGCCTCTCCAACTGCAGACACCATTTTACTTATACTTGGGCACAACAGTCCCTCAAGCAGGTTTTCTGACATGAAGAGGTAATCATGTCTATGTGTTTGTGGGAAACAGAGAGCTGCACAGACTGAGGGCTGGGAGCTCCCCCTTTCTGGGTCCATCCCTCTTGAACTTGTCTGGCATGAGATGGAGATAGAAGCATAGGTCCCAACAGTACCGACCTGTTACGGCCCATACCTTCAGGAAAAGTCCAAGGAACTACCAGCAGACCTTCCTGAGCAACAGATCAATATGGAGCTTGGTATCAGCTGAGCCGTTATTCATGCCAAAGGCAGTTGTTCGGATGAAGGGATAAAGAGTGCACAAGTTCACTGGTTCTCAGTATATAAGCTCTTTTTTCCCCTCCCTCTCCTGTAGATGCCTTCATTATTTATGTGTGACAAATAAAGCACGGCAGTTGAGGAGCTAAAATGCTTTTCACCATGCACCTCTGTTTCCCGACATGCACAGAGCCGGGACAGTGCACCCACGTCAGGCTGTGGGTACGTCAAGGAGCCAGTGTGCTGCTCTGGCCACTGTGGCCAAAGGCTGTTCAGGGTGTATGATAACACCCATTGCCAGGCAGTAGTTGATAAAATATTCACCTGCTACATGCCTCTTCCCCCACGTGACTCCAGAAGTGACAAATTATCCCAAGGAAGCGCAAAGGAGCTTTGTCGACTAGGGTTTGCTCTGCAGCATCCCACCATACGTCATCGCACCTCGCTCGCTGTCTCTGCCATCAGCCCTACATAGGGACCCACTGTAAATGCTGAATGCAAACTGCATTCAGATGTATTGAGTAAGAAAAGATCAAAGACTGACTATTATAAAGCAAAGGAAGACTAACATGTACCCTGCCTTTGACTGTTTCCTTTTTTACCATCTTAAAATTCTCCTGAAGCTTCTCCTTCTGTAAGAGGATTATTTACAACTGAAACTACACAGAGAAAATACACTTAGAGATAAATACTTCTTCTATAAAAAGTAACAGTTATTTTTATCTGTTTCAAACCAAAACCTTCTCATGGTTTTGTACAAAAACAAAAAAAAATGCCAAAACACATGCTGTCCCCTCCAAAAGGAAAAAAAAAAGAAGCCTGAGCCCACATCCTCCTGAAGTTTATCATAAGCTGTCAAGTTGCTAGAAACAGAACCATGCAAGTCATTACCGCAGCTAACAACTTTACTGGGGATCCACATGTAGCTCTTTCCCCCCCCTACAAAGTCCTACCAGATTTTGAAATGTGAGTGGTGCAGTTCAAAACAAAAAAAAGAAAGGGACATGTATTTTTTTATTTAGGATGCGTGCAAAAGTGGTCCATTTACGACTACGTAAAAAAAAAAAAAAAAGTGGACATAAATATTTATGATTGGAAATTTCATTATTTAAAATTATTCTATAAATTTGCTAGTAACTCGAAGATGAATGCCTGCTGTACAGTTTGCAAATTAAGTACCATTATTTTTCTCTTCTGCACTTGAATATTACTCACAGCTAAAGTCATTTAAAGGGGTTAACATCAGCCTTAATTAAATATTAAAGTGTGCCTGTACCTGCTGCTATTGTTGCCCTTAGAATAAGATATAACCTATTTTTGACAAGTTTTCATCTTTCTCTGTGGAAGACGCTACATGAAACCAAATCAGTGGCAAAGAGGAGGGTAATGAATAATCTATTTCATATTCCAGCAGTACCCAGAGCTCTGAGTGGAAAAATATTCAGTCAGATGATAGTATGAGGCTGCTGAGGTACCACATGACGCAGCTAATGTTTAAATAATAATAATAATAATAAAAAAAAGCGATAAACAAATCATTAGCCCTTAACAGTTGTTTAATGCAATTTGTTAATGAACGTAATGGTGGGGACTAATAATGAAAGAAAATAAAAACGTCTAAACAGGCGCCAAGTTGCCAGTGATGCTCAATTATTTCCTTGTCAAGTTTTTATGATTTAATGAGCTCCTCTGGGACTGACGGCTGTCAGTCAGTCGTGACTTTTTGACACCATTACAACTTCAAATACAGCAGCAGGCAGGCTGTTTTCCTCGGATTTGAAATACTGAAATGATCTGACAGGTTTAAAGAAAAGATGTGCAAAAAAAAAAGGAGAGAGAGAGCGAAAGAGAGAAAGAGAGAGAGACACAGTTGCTTTTTCTTTTCTTTTTTTTTTTTTTTTCTTCTATGGGGCAGACAATCTCTGGATGCTGTTTGGTAATGAAAACCCAATCACAGAGGTCATTATCTGATGAGGTTTTCTTGGAACTGGCAGGGTTTTTTTTCTTTATTTCTTTACTTAATGATAACCCTCGATGGGTTTGCCCCGCATGGGATGGTCAGAGCCGCACAATTTTGTTCACCATTAATTTCAGCCTTTGAAGCTCAGAGCTCTGAAGCAGCAGCAAAGAAAACCCCCCACCAAGCTGGCTCCAAAATAAGACAATCCAGCCTGCCTTAAACAGAATAGCAAATGGCCTCCCATCCCAGAGATGAGAACTGACGTCAGTCAAGCTACATTTTCTGATATTTCCCCAAAACGTATAGCATTTAAAACCCTTTAAAACTTAAGAGTCTTTAATTAAATTGCTTTTGATTTTGTGTCAGTGCAGAATTAGTTTATTTATTCTGTGAGCCCAGCTGTTTAGCAAGGATGAATTTCGCACACAGCACCGTGTGTGTGTTTTTTAATTTGTCATTTCTCCACAAAGGCTGGCAACATTAGAAACATTTTGCTCTTTGAGGTTTACATTTGTAAGCACTTGGATTCATTCAGAGATATGCTATAGATGCAACCAAACTAGTTCAGGGGAAGTGTGGACCTGGGGGTGTCACCCTACCTGTGGGTGGTTCAGGCTGTGTTCTCAGTCGAAGTCACTCAGTCCCCACCAAAATGTGTGGACTTGGTACATTTCACACCCACACTTCCTAAGCTGGATGAAAAGGGGAGAGTGAAGAGTAATATCGTGTTTTGAAGGGCGCAATGTCCACTTGAGCACTATTTTACATGTGGGGAGTACTCAAAAATGCAAAGTAGGCACAGAGGAGTTATTAACAGGTTAGCAAGAGAAACATAGCGATGGTGGGCTCATCAAAAGTGAAGATGAAGGCTTTGCGTGGCAGTCTCTCTCTCTCCCTCATTTCTATCTGAGTGGATGTATCTGATGTGACACTATGCCCTAGATTTATACTGGGATAAGGAAAACTAGCTTCCTTTCAGCTTTTTGCTGATTCCAGCAGGTGGCTAGATAGAGGGCAAAACCTTGTCATAGGTCACTGTTAAGATCAGTAGTCATGAATCAATTCCCATGATAGTTAAATTATAGAGGCAACGCAGAGAATGTCTAGGCAACAGACGGAGCTTAAGATTTCCTTCTTGACAGTTTTCTGCTTTACAGAATATGCATCTCCTAATTTGCCGAGGAGAGGATAAATATCTCCTAATGCTGCCAGGCTTCATCCTAATTTGTCTGAAGTCAGCTCAGTGCCATCACTCGAAGCTAACGGCGAGAGTTCTGCTTACACAACCCAAAGTGCTTAGTCTGAGTGCACATTGTGACTGAAGGCTGGTAGCTGAACACCCAAATCTTTCCGTGTCTGAAAGCCACATGGTATATGCCACACACTTCACAAGGATGAAAGGGGAGGATGCCACAGGAGGCAGTCAGGAGGGTCCCATGACCCTGTGACAGTGCAGGGCCATCAAGGTGAGGAGCTGAACATGATTGAGCTGTGCTGCACAGAACACCACCTCCTGAAACTGTGGGTCTGCATTACCCAGGAACTTTTGCACCAGCACAATCCTACAGCCACTGACATGAGCTGGTAGGGAAACCTGGCACATAAACCACTTCTAAACTTTGTTGTGAGCTGCATGTAATACACAGACACCAGAGCTGACCATACATGCTTACATTCGTTTCAATTAATAACATTTTTCCTGTGCATCCTTTCATTCTACATTTATCACCATCTTTCTATGTCTTATATGTGCCATCAGCACCACAACCTTTTAACTATTTGTTTTTTCCATGTAGAGAAAACAGGGGACATATTTAGGGTTAAAATCAACTCCCAGATGTTTATGTCAAAACCAGCTCCTAAGGAGCACAGCAAGTCGGCAGAGACAACAGGGATGCCAAAACCCCAAAAGTACTAAGGCACACATGAGAATTCGGTGCTACCTAATGTGGGAGGGAATTTAAAACTCAGTAGCTTTTTGTTTCTTTGAATATCTTTCTGGAAAGATTTCATGGTTGGAGTTCAAGAGCTTAAAATTCCTCTCAATTTGTAATATTTGTAAGGGATTGCAAATAATGAATTTAAAAGTTATCATGAAAATTACTTTATCATATCACCAGCAATAGACCTTTGTTGGAATTGTTAGCTTAATTATAAGCCAAATGACCTTAACCTGTCTATAGGAGAAGCACAGCCAATAGGAAAAGAGAAACAGCTCATTTACACAGAGGTAGATGAAACTGTGATATATTATATTAACTAAAAGCATGTATAAATTAACATTTTTACAGTTTCTGTTTAAAAAGGCAAATATCACATCAGAATTTAATACACTTCAAACATTTCCAACATGCAGTCTCGACATAGTCAGGCCAATATTAAAAATCTAGATTTTTGTTTAACGCACTATAATCACACATTTGTCACTGAACTATTACTTAGGATTTCTTTACAATCAGCAACAAATAGATAAGAATCTTTATATGTCTTCATTTAGGGCCTAGTGTGTATGCTTATCAGTACATATATGAACAATGGAAGATTTAAAAGAGATTCAACAGATGGGCTGTGGTCACAACTACATTTTAGGTAAGTGATGCATTTTCATGATCTTGATGAAAGTGGAATTGCTTTGAATAAGCAGAAAAGAAAGCCTAATTTTAAACAAAAAAATTGTTAAATTGAGTATTGCATTCACATCAGATTTTAAACATCTTCCTAAGGTTGCTCTCTTTCTAAAACTGGCTACTGTTCTTAACCAAGTTCCATCTATTACGATAATGCATGATCAGGAGTTAGTCACAGGAGACAGGTTCACTTTCTACATCATTTGGTCTTTGCTTTACTTATATTCTATATAATGGAGAGTCAGATACTGCTTGATATTCATACACCCCTCATAGCACAAGAAAAGTGCAGAGACCCCTCTTCCCTTGCTAAACTCTGGCAACTTACAGACTAATTGTCTGGGCTTGAATTCAACACACATTAAGTCTTTTTATACCAGGACAAGCCTTCACTCCAACAAATATTAATATCCTGAAAACACTCAGATAAAGACAAAAAACTGTAAGAAAATAATAGCCCCACATGCCATCAACTATGCCATCAATAATACAAAATATTTTACACCGCTTGCACCTGAGTTGAAGAGTGGAAAAGAGAGGGAGACTCTGTCAGTGCAAGAGAATGATTCATGTGACCACTTTGTCTTAATTACTGAGAACAAGCAGTTTGTTGCTGTTTAGTGAAGAACAAAGATATCAGCGTCCCCTGACAGAAAAAAAAATAGCCATCATGGTGGTGAAGATGATGATGACTGCCAGGACAACGATCAAAATCCGGTTTTGGATGATCCTGGAAAAAAGCAGAAGAGACAAAAACCCCAGTGAATAAAAGAAAATAAAACAAAATAGCAGAATATATATGTAAAATCATAAAACAAGGAACACAAACATATTGGAGAAAAGACATATGCCCACAAATTCAGGATTTTCTCTACTATTTTGTGTATCTTGATTATTTTTTACTTCTCCCAATTTCCACTGCTTCCAAACATTTCTTTATGTAGCTTTTAAATCCAACTTTTTCATTCAGGAAAGAAGTAGACTTTTCCTAATTATGTATACACTTATACACATATTAGAATAAATGAAATACTTTATGTTCAAATTTATTAACCTTCTAAGAACAAATGAAATAATTAGTCCTCAGTCAATGCAACCCAAGCAGGGTGGTCTGTAATAGTAAATATCATCATATTTTTAAAAACCATTCTGAAATCTTCACGGCTTTTTTAATCTGAACAGAAACAATTCATTAATTTTCAAGGGATTTTACTATTAAGGAACAAGATTTCAAGGAAACACATGTCAATGAGATACTTACTTGTACTAAAATACCAAGGGAAAAGTACAAAAGATAGTTTTGAAGAAAAGGATGATATAAAGAAGCAAGTGTCAAACTGTGAAGCTTATGTTGTAAAAGCATCTCCTGTCTCTGTAGCATACCTTTACTTATGGTAATAGGCAAATGTTACATTTTCTATGTAGTATAAAAAAATGGAAATCAGTGAAAATAAAAAAGATGCCAGAAGTCCTAATATTTTTCAATCATTTGTTGGAAGAAATCCCTGCTTCTAAAATCAGACACCACATCACTGCAGGTTTTTCCTGAAATTAATAGGTTAAATAAAATTACTAAATGAAGAAACAGTAGAATTCGAGGCATTTTATGGAGGATTTTGGATTGTAAGAATTCAGCATTTGTTATTCCATTCTCACAGAGAAGGAAGAATATTTTTGCAGGCTCTCCACAAAACAGGAACTTTTGCAAAACATATTTGTACATGAAGCTTACCATCAGAATTGGAGAGGTATAGCAAAAAAAATTCCAACAACCAAATGCAACAAAAGCACTCCAAGTTGTATTTATTTTTATTTTTTTCTCGTGCTTCTGTAAACCAAACCAAACCAAAGCCTTCACCAACAAAACAATGGTAAGAAGAGGTAAAACTGTGTTTTGTGAAACATCAAACCGAGTACAACCTGAAGACAGGGAGTGTAATGTGCTAAAATGAGCATATTTCACGCAGTGAAAGAGAGAAGAAACTCCAGAGAGCAGAGGGGAGTTTTTCTTGGTAAACGTTTTTCATTTGGATGTGGGTGGATATACATATAAATTATATTGGAAAGTGTAAAGAAAAATGCAGTTTTAACCAACTCCAGCTCTCTCCTTGCTTACCCCCCACCTAAAGAAAAAGCAGTAAATGGATGGATGAAAACTGTCACATCAGACAGACACCCTCCCCTGTGACACTCTAAAAGGACTAGCTCTCTATCCTCCTGACAGGTTACAAAATGATCACATTTGCTGACACGTCTTCCGCAAAACTGCTTTAGTGTTTGTGTCCACTTTCCTAGCAGGAGATGAATGGGCTGCTTTGTCCTCATTTATCACTTAAAGCTGAACTAAGATCTGTCTCGTTTATTTTTCCCTTCCTCACTAGAAAGGCTCAACCACAGCATTAATTCTTTCGCGATGACAGCTAATTCAAACTTAACAGGCAATATTTACTCTGCCAAAAGGATGAGGAGGAGGGAGGGATGTTTCTCACTCCTTTTTTCCCCCTAAAAAAAAAAGTGTAGCAGGCTAACAAAATAAAGCTAATTAAGGGCTTTTGGTTCTTGTTGGTTTGCACTTCAATTTAACACCTGAACTTACAAGCTTCTCTTTTGTAGCGGGGTGTGACATTCTCTGCAAAACACCTGATAACAAACGATTTGCCCAGGCAAATGCATGAAAACCAGAATATATATTTACTCACTAGTCCTCATCACTCCTGAAAAGACACTCAGCAAAATTGAAACTCAGCAGTGAAATAGATTAAAAGCATGAAAACTCTTAAAACATTCAGCCTTAAGTAATACACAGTGCAGCTGGCATGACAACCATTTTATTTGTGGGACGTGGGCCCCAAGGCATCCATAATGCTAATTTACAAAGGATTAACTGTGAGTGAAACTCGCTTAATCTAACACATAGTTAGGCAAAGGCATACATAACATACTGAGTGTTTAAATCAGCTCCTCCTATCTCTGGCCCACTGAAAAAATCATTGCTTTGGCTGAGAAGCAAAACTAAAGAAAAATTTAAAAAAAGCATCGAATCCCCCAAATGCTTTATTTTAATACCCTGGCAGTACACACCTGATTGTAAGATTATTTAATCAGTGTCCATGTCTCTAAAATCCCTGTCAAGAGAACACTGAGGCATGCCACCACCTGCATCTGCAAACTGAAGGTTCACTTACAGTGTGAATCTAGGAAATACATATCAAACTTCAATTTCTAGGAATCTGAATTAGTCTGCACAGGGTAGTAAAAGAATATCATATTAAAAGGAACAAATTAATCATGAAATAGGATGGATGTTATCAACAGAATCTACATTGCAGCATTATATACTTTTAATATTCAAGTCCACAGTTAAAGATTAATTTTATATCTTTAAAAAAAAGAATAACATTGAGTTTTACTGCTTTTCTTTCAAGTGAGAAAGTAAAATTAAACTAACTGCATACTGCCCAAAGGATGGGGCTTGGAGAAGAATGACAGAGCTGTTTGGCAGCAACAAAACGGTCCCAAGGTGGACTTCACAGTGCCTGTTAAGTTCAAGTCTGGGAGCTGCTGCTCAGACAGAGAACACAAGTTCTAGGTGTCAGCACATTTCAGATCTCAAAGTCAACAGGCAAGGGCGACCCTTCAGAGTAAAGAACAAATGAAGAGGAAAGGAGGTTTTAAGTGATCCAAGACAGTCAAGCCAGCTCACAGTTGTAGAACAATGGTTGGCATTGGCAGGACCCATCTGTAGGGAAGCCTATAGTACTGTCACAGCCAGACACTGCCAGTGGGTATTGCTCTAGGCAAAGCATCAAGGAATTTGAGTGGGGGAGGGAGAGATAATACCAAAGGAGAAGAAAATGGGGCCTAACATTCACTGCAAAAAAATCCCAAAGGCTAACATGCTTGCAAGAAGCAGATGATAGGCTTTTATCTCTATTACACCTTAAATTCAACAAAATCTGATGAATGAGGAAGCCCAGATTTTTCTTTAAAAATGCAAAGCATGTTTACAGGGTAAATAATTTAAAAAAGAATATATACTTGAAAGAAGACATCCATTGAAACATCCATGGCTAAAATGCCTGAAGGCAAAAACTTGTGCATTTGCATGCTGCATTTTATTAAGTTAGCACACTGTAGCTTTAAAAGAATGCATGGCCAAATTAAGAGGAATGTGTGACTGAAACATCAAGGATTCCTCAAGTTTACATTATGAATCATAGTGCTGTTGATATGAGATGAATTAACCATTTAGTCGATGCAGCTAAGGCACTGAATTCACACCAAGTTCTGCTGGAGCCCTGTGCGCAGGAGCTCGTTAACAGCCAATGTCTACTGTTCCTTTCATACTCGAGGCTCTAGGAGCACAAGGGTTCATTCTACTTTGAGTTAGAAGAGACGAAAAATCTGTGCTTTTAAACCAAGTTCCATCTAGTTTATTATGGACAGCAGCCCGAAATATTTGGGTGCAAAACCACATAGAAGCCGTAACTAAAGCAGATGCAAGGGTAATGTTAACTGACGCGCTGGAAGAGCACTCAGGACTCAAAACACAAAAAGCACATTCCACTCCTCTTGAGTTTCCTTCTGCTCCACCTTTCTAGATTCCTGACCTCCAACCACCGTTGTGCTGGATGGTCCCTCCAGCCACTGCCAACTTTATGACACTGTCCACTTTTGAGAATCACCTCCTTGACGCACACAGCAACCTCTGCTTTGCAGAACAGGTCCCACATCCATTACTGAACACTGATGTTCCTGGCAAATCTGTTCCCCTCACTCCCGCCATGGCAGAAATTGTGCTGCCTTTCCACATTTCAAAACCCAAAATGATTCACCCCTTCTCCATAGCTTCACACACACATACACACAATGGGTCTAACTCTGTTTGTGCCATGTTTAGATCTGCTCCGTATAAACACAAAGCAGTTCCCGAATAAGCTCTTACAAACCTTACATTAAGGATGCCAACCGTGTTTAAACCTTTTTACAAAACTGCATTCATTAGCAGGGGAGTGCACGACATCTATATGGGTTCAGCCTGATGTCTTGCACATATCTTAGTGCCTGATTGACCAGCATTGAATAATGATGCCTTGCCATTAAGCACCGATGGCACAATAACAATTGTCATGAAAATTAGCAATCACAGTAACATGTTAACAAAATATAAACGAACCAGTGCAGACTCTGGGTGCATAAAGCGTTTTGTGTCCTTAACTTGAAATAATGAAGACTACAAATAAAATACTGCAAAAAATTTCTTACAGAAGCTCTGACACTGATACAAATAAAAAAATTACAAATGGCTTGGAGGATCAGTTAGCACACATTCATTACAACATAGGGCTTTATTCTTAAAGGAGGCATCTTGAAAATAGTGTCCTCAAGAACACAGACTGATTGATGACGGAGCACTGTCCAACACTGTTTCACTGTAATATGTATTTATGATTTAACTAGAAGTGATTTCTGTCAGTTTACTGGGCAGAAAGGCTTGATTTCTGTATACAAGACCAGATTTTAAATGGTCACTGAATACTTGGCTATTGCATTTTTTGTGCCCTTTTATTTCTGAATGGTAGTTTTTGCACACATGAAAGAAAATAGGTGCATGCAAACCAGGGTTAAGAGATTTTTAAGAGTGCAATATTCATCTGCAAATCAGCAGATTCAAGCAAACACCAAGTATAGGTCTAGTCACATAGGCAAAAACATCCCAGGCAAAATTAAATGTGAATTTAAAGTAATGTAGCTATACTCATGTACCTTCTGGACAGACACAATTATTACTGTATATAAGGACATCCTTGTTACAATGAGCTTTCAAATGGAAGCACTAGACCCCACACAGGGGAATAAAGTGTTATGATTGGTAAAGCAAAGCCTTAGATACATAATGATAAATCTCAAGTTCAGGGTATCCGGGGGCTGTTCAAGTAACTATTCATCTTTCCCATCTTCAAGATTAAGAATGCTTTTTTCAAATAAAAGCAACTGAAAAGAATGAGACAGGCTGTGGCAAAAACATAAAGACACGGTAACCTACTGTAATAAAAGAGTAAGAGAACCCTGCCTAGAAAAATTACAGCCGGTTGGAAATATCTGACTTGAGACGCTTTTCATCATTAACAACTGAAATTAGCAAACAGAAATAACAGTGGGAAAAAAATCCCTGCATAAGTTGCATGTGACTCCATGGTTCTCTTCTAGCTGACCCTGGAAAAAAGTGAGGAATTTGGAAAATACTCAAGTTTCTTTTCCTCTCCCACATCCCAAACTCTGAAAATAAGTCCAAACCTTTGTGTTCTCAAGCCAGAGGAACTGATTACATTGCAATCAACATTGTATATTCAGAGGTCAAAAGGCTTTGGGGG
Organism: Corapipo altera; assembly: GCF_003945725.1. Taxonomy (NCBI): domain Eukaryota; kingdom Metazoa; phylum Chordata; class Aves; order Passeriformes; family Pipridae; genus Corapipo; species Corapipo altera. The sequence goes on along the minus strand of NW_020884896.1, from coordinate 10,271,146 downwards.
TGGTGGAGATGGGATAGGACTCCCCATGACCTAACTTCATGACAAAAAGGCCACACAGCCTAAGGTCTGCCTCCAGTCTGCAGACAGTTTCCAGCAGAAGCCTCGCTCATGTTCTCTGAATTCCTTTCCAAAGGGGCTTCTTCTTCTGCTATGGACAGGGGCTCTAGTTCCCTATGTGTAAGACCTTGGGAAATTCCATTAAAAATTGCTGAAAACTGAGCCAATAAGGAATTGAAAGCCTCAATAATGGAGGACTGAAGAATAAAAAAGGGTGGCATTTTTCTAGCTGACTAGCAGGGTTTTTTGAAAAAGTCAGGCCATACAAGGTGCCTAAGATTTTGTTGATAGGGCCGAGGACTTGTGCAGCGCTACATCCTCTAGCTTCAAAGTTCAGTCTTAAGGACTGGGGCTGTGTACTTGTAATAACATGGATACCAATCTCTAGCTATAGTATTACACTCAAACCACATCAATGTGTTTCCACCTGGGCCCTGAATGAAAGAATGAGTCATGTAATAACAGGTGCAGGGAAGTAGTCACACTATCCAACTTTAAACATCCAAATTATATCTAGCTAATCTCTCAGCTCCCTGTATATATAAGCTCGAGTCCTGCTCTGAACTGCCTTCTCTATTTCCTGGCCATATATGCACCCAGGAGAGCTGGTCAGTTAGGTTAGCTCATGAGGCTAGGTGCCTACAGTACAGGAACGAATACCCCTAAAAGACTGAACATGAGACCCAAGCAAGAAAGCTTACTAGCTCTGCAGGCAAAATCATACCAGAAAGGTGCTATCCTATTGTAAACTGTGTGTAATCTCCCATTCACCAGAAATATTGCAGAGATGAAACTCACCAGTAAAGCAGAAGATGCTAATCAATAATTAGCCACCAAAGACCTTGATCCATCATCTCCCTTTAATGGACCCCATATTTGCACAGTAAATTCTGACCAGAATCAAATATACTTTTCCTTTGACAGTTTTCCTGGAGGAGTGAAAGATAGAAGAGACATCCCTCTCTGAGATGAGTGTCTCCTGAAACACATTGGCCTTCCTTGACTCAGAGAGCGATGTCTCTTCTATCTTTCACTCCTGACAATCTTGCCATTAAGATTAAAATTTAGAATTATTTTTATGGTATCTGAGAGTTAAAATACTTATTGGTATATCTAATGCATAATGCAATCTTTCAATACATTCCAAATGTAACAAAAACATATGAACAGGAGTCAAACATGGGAGAATAGGGAAAGCCTGAACAAGGACCTTGTGGATGTGGGACCTAAGATAAAAAGGTAAAACGGAAAGGTGCTGAAAATCCTCTACTAGCTCATATTTTATTCACTGCTTATTTTTTAAACACATGGGAAGGCATTTCTGAAGGATGAAAAGTATCTTTCTGCTGCTGAGAGACCCTAACAGGGAACTTTTGTCTACACAGTTGTGGTGCAGCTTCAGTTTTCTCCTGTCTCTATGTCCACTCCTTCCACAGAGGGAATCAATTAGGTTATGACTGTCATTAGGAGGCACAGCAGGAGGCTTCTGGGGCCACGAAAACTCACCAACCAAAACGGGAGGGGGATTAACTCATTTCATGCAAAGCAGAGGCAACACCAGATCCCTTTGGCAAGTCTAAATGAAGATCATGTGCACAGTGGCAACTGCAAGTGGAAGGAGTCAAGGTTGTATTAATCTTCAACCAGCCTTTCTCAGGGTACTGAAGTATCAAGAAGAACAAATCACACATTTAGTCACCTGAGCATGACTAAGAACCATAGGCCTTAGCAAACATTATGAGAGCTTTAGAAAGAGCTCTGAGGGAGGGTGGATAGCCCAGCTGTCAGCACAATGGCATTCTCTTCAGCACATCGGGTGCATGAAGCCCTGGTCCCCAAAGGGTTAATAGGAAAAAAAAGCTCCAACCCCAACCCCCTTGTCAGCACTCAAAGCTAAAGCAATTATTTCCCCAGCAGAAGAAATGTATGCAAGCTCTTACAAGAACATACATGATCTCATATTGGCTTTTATGATAAATATAGTTAAATTTACATTCTGTGCAATTTAAAGAAAACAAATATGTCAAAAGTCTGCATCTTATCAACTTCCATGATCATTAGAAACCACTAAAAGATATATCTTAAACAGATGAAAGGAACCAAGTCTTTCACTCTGCCTCAATTTAATTAATGGCTCATCTACAGCTTTTAGGTGTGATGAAGCTGGAGACTGGACATACATACTTTTCTTGCATTATTTCCCCCTTATCACACCATATTTGACTGGACGTCTTTTTGTATGGCAAGTTTTCTACAATTGTCTTAACAATGTTGACCTCTTTTGTAAAAACCTGAAGGCATCTGCAGCAATTGTTCCTGAAGATGTGCTATCCAAAATGTTACCATTTCATGGCACTTCTTGAATGATAGAATAGAATTTTTTTTGGTATATATTCATTTTTTTTCAAATGCTATAAAAGAAAGGAAAACAATCATGGCTAAGGCCATTTGTGAGATGGCATTAAAAGAGCCTACTCTGAGACAGATAAAAATAATGAGAATCTTTCTGTCAAGAAGGATTTAGAAAATATCACTAGCATTATTAAAATTTAATTTTTTACTGTGCTTTTTGGTTCCCCCTTTTCCAGTGATAATGAGCAGGACTGCACACCTCCACAATGCTAGTACTTGTTTTGAGCAATAAATTCAGCCTTCCAGTCTGAAGACATTTCAGACAACAATTTTGACTGCTATAGGCTTATTTTTCAACCTTTTCTGTGCTTTGAGTCTTCCTATAAAAACCAGTTCATAAGCTAATTTTCCACAAGGCCAGTGGAACAAATAAAAATCAATTTTTGCCCAACCGGTTCAGAGAAAACCTGGGAACAGTGAAGACAGAACAGTGAAAAATAAAAAGAATCGATGTATTCACAAATGGTTTACCTGATAGAGAACTATCAAATTAGTTGACAGGGGATACTCGCCACTATGAAAGTATTTTCTTTTCAGCATGTTACAGTATTTCTATTAGGGGAGCAGAGAAGCCTCTACTTTGTTATGACCTCAGACACCTCAGTTTAATAACCACCCCAAGCCTCCAAGCATTCGGTAAAACTACAGGGCACAAAGTCACAGTGCAAGAGCAGTCGCGGGTCTTGCAACCGGAGGGACCTACAAGCCCAGCCTGGCTTAGAGTGGGTGTAAGTTTTCATGATCTCCTGGAAGGAGAGAAGATTCCTCTTTCAGTGAACACAGGGAGACATTTATGACCTCAGGCCAACCTTGTCAAGAGGAATTTGGTCCATCAAGAGAGGAAAAAGTCGTAAAACACCACCCAGACTTCCCTCCCCTGTTAAAAACCCAAATGTTCAGGAGCACACTGAAGACAAAGCAGTTTAATGTCTTGGGCAGAAGAACACAAATTTCTCCAAAGACGGGAATCCCATGCGTAGACTTCAAAACTTTCATAATCCCAAGGACAACTCAGGGCACAGGCTTTAATATTGTGGCCCAATCTATTTCATCAACTTTTCCACTGATTGGGCAAGTGTTCCTGAAACTGAGATACCGAGAAGGGGTGGGATAGGTGCTCACGACCGCCTGTCTGCAGCCAGAAAAATACGTCTGGAGAACTGATTGAACAACAGAATCTGCTTTTTAACACAAAGTAACCATCGCTGCTGTGGAAATAAAACAAATTTATAATTTACAAGCTTAAATATTAAGGAAGCTATTTTTAAGTAGCTGTAATCTTCACCCTAGTATGTAGCATTTTATACACTATATTTTCATGAGTTGGCATTAAAATTTGACTCATTTTAACAGAGAAAAAAAAGGATTAAGTATGTTACTCTGAAGTAAAGCTGCCTATTACCTATTTAAAATATTATAACACACCATGGAGACATCATTTCTAGGGCCAAACAAAACATTACCCAATGTAGAAATAGCATGAAATATAAAATATTCAGCAGAAGAAGAGTATTTGGAATTAAGCAGTTTCATTGCCAATAAACAGCATCACAATAAATAGTGTGTATGTAGGAAAAAATACATGGTTCTTCACCATTTGAGATGTAACACCTCAGTGTGGGAAACTAATAAAGATACTACTCTTCCACTAAGTACATACAGGGAAAAACTAAAACAACCACACATTTTGATTCTGAATCTCTTACAACTGATGCTAATTTGCTTATGATATCTGCCTGATTTAGAGCTAATCTTCTGTAAATTAACTCCTAATGCTGTCTGAAATAATCCTCTTAATGCTGGTCTGTCTTGAGTACTTTATATCAAACACCATGAAATACACAAGCGTACACAAGACGTACAGCATTTGTAGTGCTGTTGGCTGCTCAAGAATATTTGCTCTGCCATGAAGACATGAGGATGGTGCAGAGCTCTGGGGCCCTGGGGGGGCTTTGGGACAGCACAGTGTTGTGATGCTCTGATTGCCCCCTTCAAAGGGAGCAGAGAGCCAGTTCTGTGTCCCACCACCTCCTATCCCATCACCTCCTGGCCACCAGGGAGGAGGCTCTTTGCCTCCTGACAAAATGGTGCAGGGAGGTACAATTACATGCTCCAAAACTCCCACCTCCAGCAGCATATGGTAATGAGAAAAAGTAAACCACTCAGGCTTTGAGATTTCTGAGCAACAAGATCTGTGTTAAACAGCACTAATTATCAGCTGGAAGCCTAATCTGATAACTGGTTTGAAAAGACAGAGACAGACCATTTTGTCTCTTCAGTGGAGGAAAATATTTTTAAGGGTGTTGCTTCAGCACTGGTCAGCTTAATTGTTATTGTCAGTGTGCTAACTCTGTATTCAAAAATATTTTTTTTCCACTAAATCCACTGGAATGATTTTCTCCCCCAACATTAATTTAAGGATACAGATGAAAACCTAATTGATATTGGTGAGCAATGCAATACAAACATATTATTTTCTTGGATTTTGAAACATAAATGGCAGGCACAACTTTGACTGAATGGACTTCTTTATGTTTTAACAGTTGGTTTATTGGCCCAGACTCCAACATATAACAAGCACAACTGCAAAAGCAATACATTTTTAATTGAAAAATTCATATATTTTTACTATGAAAGTGACTCAAATAACAAGTAACTTTGTCAGGTTAAGGGCTTTTAAAACAATTTTAATATATGGAATGTTGTTTAGAAATTATATTCTCACCATAGCAAGTGCTTATAGGAGGCTATTAAAAGAAAAAATACGTATTGTTTAAATCACACTTTATTGGAGTTTGTTTTTTTAATATATTAAAGAACAGATAAAGCACAGTGATCAGTGAGCCGTATGTGTCCAACAGCCCTTCAAGAGCCTTGTGGAAATGTATAAAACAAGCAGTGATACAATCCTTTGCCAAACACTGTCATAAATTTTTTATTTGGCAGCTAACATTCTCACTAGTTTTCTTGGCAGCAATTGGGACCTTTAGGAAGAAAGGTGCAGGAGAAAAATACCTTGTTTAGAGATGTTTTCAACACTTTCTGGGATTTTTCAGAACTTCTGCCTGCAGCACATTTTACAACCACAGTCTCCAGTCACCTGATGAGTAGGTGGTGGTTTTAAACTTTTTTTTTAATATAGACAGCCTACTACCTCCCTCTGGCCTTCAGCCTAGGTTGTCAGTGTGGATGGGGGCTGTATGTTGCACAGAGATACAAGTGGTTGCTCCTCTCTGTCTAGACAAAAAGACTTGAAAATAATATCAGAACGAACCTTTCATTGCTCCTGATACTATCTGTATCTTATTCCCACGTGACAGAGATAAATGAAAGGCAAACGTGCTGATTACTTTTGCATTTTTCTAGGGAGATCTCTGCAGAAGAGCTGGTCACAGGTGCAGCTGCCCTGGCCAGACAGCAAGTTGCTGAGAAACAGAACTGAGAAATAGATTTCTTTAGCCAGGTCTGCTCTTCCAGAGGGTTTTTTTGTTTGTTTGTTTGTTTGTTGGTCAGGTTTTTTTCTTAAATATAATAAACTTCACATCTGATGCACAACCTTCCTCTGTGCACCCAGATATGCTGATGTATTGTATGTGTGAAAACATGGCTCCAGTGGTACAGTGGTTTGGGATGTACAGGGCAGAATTAAACAGTTCTTACCAGCTCTCTTATGGAGCAGATCTTTTATATTTTGGTATTTCATAGTTTCATAATAGAAACGAGATGAACTTATTTTACATCTCAGCAACTTCCTCCAAAACTTTCACAACAGTAAGATACATTTCAGTTCTTCACGTGGACCTAAAGGAAACAGTTTGTCTTCAACAGAGGTGGACCAGGAAAAGCACCTTTTCCTTATCTGCCTCAAATGAGAAAGGCTGAAATTTAGTTTTAGACAGCATAAATTGCTTTAAACATAGGTTTAATTAAAGTAATGATGTTACATTTATAAACACAAACTAATAGGCTTCCCCACAGCTTGTGTTCCAGTTTTGCCTCTCGTGTTTATCCGGGGCATCATCCCCTCGAGAACTTTTCAGAGCCCACACAGACATCTAGTGGCAGGTGAAAACACTGCACGATGTCACAGCACCTGGCACAGCTCCACGGGGGATGGTGAAGGTGTGAGGTGAGCTAACTTAGTCTCTGTTAAGACTATGGATAGGCAATCAAACAGGGAGAGAATTGCTCCCTCTGTGCCATCCCAGGTAATCATGGTGAAAGAGTTGCTCTCTTGGCAACTCTGGCTTCCCAAATTTCCATTATTATTGATTCTTTTCAATTAAATTGGAGCTCTTTTTGCCTTTCCGAGTACCTTTAAGTTTCTCTCTCCTTGCTACTATCTTATTTTACTTAAAAACTGCAGAGGTTAATTATGCAACATCATTGGAAAGGTTCTCTGAACGTGGCTGCACGCAAGGAAGCCTACTGGAACATGCCAGAGCAACATGATTTTACAGACAACAAAACACACACGATGAAAAAGCGCAGTCAATAATAAATTCTAAATGGTTGGAGGAGGAATATGACTTGCTCTACAGTCTGCATCAATTAATGGAAAGTTGCCTAAAACTTCAGTGGGGTTTGAGTCCCACATCTGCAAAGAAGATCAAGCGCCACAGCTCTGCAAAGTTGTAAGAGCTCAGTGCCCTGATTCTGCTCTGTTACACCATTTTAAATCAAGCAGCACTCAGTGGTGTCATAACCCTGTACATCTGTGTCAGACCCTGTGTTGCAAGGACAGACCTGATGCCAAGAATGCAAAACAGATGTTGCTTTCCTAATGTTTTCTTGTTGTCATTTAAGTTGTTTTCATGGGGTTCTGTTTTCATTTGGGGGAGTGAAACAGGTCGACAGGACTTTTCAGACGGCAGACTGGAGGAATGCTTCTGCATCTTCCTTTGTATTTTTTGTGCATGTGTGAATATACAGAGACTTTGAGTTACAACTGGGAAAAATTTTTTTTTTTTTTTAAGCTTCATTTGAGCTATGCTTAGTTCCCTTGGGGCAAAGTAAAAGGTAGCTATTTGTGGATGGGAAAAAGGGCTTTTGTGAACAGCAAAACTGCATCACCAAGCAGCTTAAGAAAAAGATTTTTTGAAGTTATTTTTTACTACTACTTTAAGAGGAAACAGGGATAAATATATCTTTTTTGCATGTTGACTCATTAACAAATTTAGCAATAAACACCTTGCAATTAAGTCCACTAGTTTACTGCTGTCCAGAAATTTCTCAATACTCTTTGCACAGAAGGTTTTGGAAAACATACAACTAAGAAATGGTGAAGGCAAATCCCAACAGCTCGCTCAAGCAAATCTAGCTGAGGTTTAAACTCACTTCTGAACACTGAAATTTGAGATGCTGTATCAAATAAGCAGCTCTTTTTCCCTTAAGAGAAGAAACTGGGTGTAGCTAACCTAGTGCATAATAGGTTTATTCTCATTCACAAAACAGGAATTATTTTATGGCCCCAAAGTAAAACTAGCACAGAAATATACCGGCAGATTTGCTGCAGATGTGTGTTGTGACACGTATGCAGGGAATCTGCTATTAATCACACGCTAAGATTTTAATATTATGTAGGGTAATGCAGGCAATCATTATGGTGAAGGTTCTGGATTCATAACAGCCTAACCCACAAATGGGACTTTTAAATTTAACTCTCACTCTCGCACTGCACCAATTGAATTCCCTGATTCACCCTCCCCATTCCCCATTACATATATTTATTTCAATATCTATTGTGCCTTCTTTTTGTGCTTGTGCTCCACTTCTTTTCTTGCGACACATGACAGTTGTTGGGGAAAGTGCAGCTTTTCAATTCTCCCGTTTACTGGACTATGACAGGAATGTTCTTGTTAGAGGGTCTGTTTGTGAGACCCTTGGACACATATCCAGCACAGGAAACGGTCTGGCTCAAATGCTGGAAAAGCCATTCTTCACCTGAATCCTTCAAAATTTGTGTCTGAACATAACTAGAACTTACGTATCCATACCCGGACTAAGATTACTATGGACAATTATACCGTGGAAATGCATTATTCTGACAAAGCAATCAATCACGTTATTTCTCACAATTTCAGTTCACTCCTAAAATTTTCCTTACCTCCAAAGCCAGCTGGATATTATATTACTGAAGCTGTTGAAAGGGTGTAACACTAACCATGAAGCCAAAGGCCACTAAAACTATGCAATGCATAAATTTTTATTGTTTGCTCAGCATTGAAATCTCATTAGGGCTCATAACTCATTGGCGCACTGCAAACATTTGCATCTGCTGATCATGAGAACTTAGATGGAATGTACACCTTTGGCTAATTTACTTGTTATGTTTTTAGATGAGACTGTTTGTGTTGCTTTTTATTTTCTTTTTTAGAAGTCCTTATGCTGTTGTGAGACAAATGTCCACTTTTTAAACTAAATACATGAAAACTTTCATTTGCAGTTTCTCAAGGTTGTTCTGTTGCTGGCAATGTTCATGATCATCATTTTACAAAAGCTTCATTTGACTTAGTATTCAGGATAATCATTGTTTGAAAACTGTGCCCCATAGAGCATTTCACTTCATTCATCCTTTCTGTTTTATGCAGCCACATTTTAATTAGATTAAAATTTGTCCTCCAATTAGTTTTCATTAAAGTTTATAGATTACAGGAAAAATCTCTACTGAGTTGTGCTTCAAACTGTGCCTAAAGTTTAAAATGAAATAACTGTGCAAATGAAGCGATTATGAAGATTATTACTATGCAAAAAACATCAGTCGTTTCTTGGTTTACTTATACATTTAACTCTGTAATTCATTTTGCCGACTTCAATACCTCTGTGTTCTCCAGAGTAGTCATCATAATAATACCTTACAGTTACAGGATACCTTTCATTACCAAGGATCCTTAGGGGCCTGATTCTGCATACCAGTAGTCCTGTTGAAGTGCTATCTGAGCAAGTGCTACTCGCTGCATATGAACCAGAACCCAAGTACAGGTCAAATTCTGCTTTCAGATACCCACGTAGCATTACTGCTGATCTGTGCAGCTTGGAATGCAAACCAGATATGAACATTATGTAAAAAGTCCTTATGGGTGAGATGTGGCAGCTGTTTAATGGTGCATGGTTACAAGACTCACCTCTTTAAATGAGAGTGTGAAGACAGATACTTCCCCCCCCCCCCCAGTGAAAACTGCAGAGAAAGCTGAGAATGTAATTATCCAAAGAGGAAACAACTCAGTAGGACACTGGGGCTGGGGCTGCATCTCCTCTGTCACTCACATCTTCAAATGTGACATTGCCAAGTATCGGATGCCCAGTCGCTAATACCTCCTGCACATGCAAATCTACTATGTGCTGAAGGCAATATAAAGTTTACAGTTCACCAGGCTGATCGATCCTACAACCAGAGCAATCTCCTGGTGGAACACAAGGGACTCCATGTCGGAGTAGAGCCCCACAGAAATGGATCTGTTTGCAGGAAATTCTCTTCCAATAGCAGGAGCTATAAATATAAACATAAAATTAAATTAAAAAAAAAAAGAGAGAGATGCAGCCAACATCTTAAAACTAAAAATAGAGACACTTGGGTTACAAGAACAGGGACCTGTCTTTGCTCTAGCAACATATTTGTGATTGGAGGAACACAGTCGAAAACAACTATTTTACTACAAATGCAATGTAGCTCATTAGCCTGATAAAATGATTTCGGCAAAAAGCAGGAGCGTAACAAGCAGTTTTTCCTATTTTCCATGCACTAATTGGTTGAACAACCATTAGTAAATCTTCACATCCCTGAGGTAACTAGTGTTATTCCCACTTAGCAGTTGGCAAAAGTAAAGTTTAAGGGCGTCAAAGGCTAGAGGGGAGTTTATAGGTTAAATGTTCTGACTCAAGCCAAGACCATGCTTCCAAGATGCAAAGCATCCAGCAGCAATACTAATTTTGGGAGTCATGCTCAAGTCTGTCCCTTCCTCTCCCTGTACTCCTCCTCTTGGTATTCATGTCTGCCATCTCGTTGCAGCATGCCAACCTCAGTTGTGTTGATTCAACAGCTACGTGATGAATCAGATCAAGCAATTGATCCAGGATAAAAAAAGAAAGAGAAAAAGGAAAAGAGTGGAGAGGAGACCTGTTTTGCACTCAATCAATGCAATTTGAAGACATTGATTGGAAAACAGAAGTGCCCATATAAACAAGAAAGCAGCTGGATGCAGCATAAGGGCAGATCCTGTTGATGATGCTGATGGTTTTACACCACAGAACTGAGGTCCAAACCATTCTGAAATAATTCTATTTTTGTCTTTTAACTCTTTTATAACTCTCCTTACTTTTACCTCCCTTTGCCTGCTTTGTTCTGAGGAAGAGTGCAGCTACTCCATCTTACCTTTGCACAAGAAATTTGCGCAAGGCAATTCAGACTCTGCAAGTATTTGACTTTCTGCAATTAAAAGCTGGAACATCAAGTTTCATTTCTAAATTACATTGACTATATTGCAGAAATACTCCTCCATTTCCTCAATAGAATTGTCATGTTTCATAAAATACAGACAAACAAGTCACGCTTTATGTCAAGGGTGCATTTACAAGTAGTTTATAAAGGATTTAGATGATTAACCGTATTTTAAGACAGTTAATCAAATTTAAGAGGCTATTTTAGAATTTTACATATCAAGCAGTTATTTATAACCCTCATTATTGCTTTCTACTTTATATCCAACCCTAATGCACACCATTAGAATATTCCGCTAACTCTTTATCAATTATTTGTGTTAGCAGAAAAAAAACCAAACAACCCTCCCCCCCCCAAATCCTATCATAAGGAATAGGTTAGATAATTAGGACATTGAGACTCCTAGACTAAATGAATCAGATCCAAGAATTAAATCTTTTAAGGTAGTTAAACAGCCTATGCCATGATTTAGATTCTTCAAGGTCCCTAAAAATCTCAGGCCTCATCACTGTGCACATGGGATTCAGGCAATTTTAAAAAGTTGGTCAAGTGTCATATGAAAAGGCACAAATGCTGAAGCAACTGCAACAGCTGAGGAACACATATTTTCTTCAACAAAACATCAGCATCACGACAGGATGCTTAAAGCTTCAGTGCTTCATGCTGGTTGGGAAAAAAAAAGCACAACAATGGAAAACTTGAGGAATGTTAAATATAACTGGTATCCTTACAAAACACAGTCTGCTCAGAATGAAAAATTATTTCTTGTGATTTTATTTGGTCATTTGAAGCAGTGTCTTCTGTTTTTCACAGTTTTCACTTCACTTGGTACTGGACATATAGAACATTTTTAATGAAGAAATAACTACTGATTAATTTTTATTGTGGTATGATTTATATAGTTAAAAATCTATTCTGGAAGTATAGTGTATTTAGTGCTATTTTTGCCTAGGAATGGAAACTCAAACTAGAAATAGAGTCATTCATTCACACTTACAGGATGACATCCCGTTGACAGGCATGCAAACTTGGAAAGGTGCTACACAGTCACTCTTAAAGTACTACGCTACATTTTTTTACCTCTAAGCTTCAATTAAGAAAATGTTATAGAGGGATCAGTACTTTGTTAAGTCTAAGGGTTCATCATTTGCAACAGATCATCTTTCAGAAGCACAAAGACAGAATAGTCAAGGCACTAACTACTAAATAAACTGTTTTCACAACAGAACTGGCACCTTCAAGCCCCTCTGCGTAGAGGTGCTGTGCTGTCGGGAGTTCTGCTCGTTCACATTGTGATCTCAAAGAGCATTCCCCAGTCTGATCACATGGGGAATCCTTCCTGTGAGGCAGTTGGTTGTTTGCTTTGGTTCCTGGTTTGTTTGTTTAGTTGGTTTTTTTCAATTTGGGGAGAATGAAAATCATAAAAAGCATGAAAATACGGTTGAGGAAGACATACTCAGAGATTCTAATACAGCTGGAATGCTGTCGGTGCTAACGAGCCCTGAGCAAGTGATCTGTGTCTGGCACGCTCTGACAAAAAAACTGCAATTACAGAAGAACCAAAAATAAAACAAGCAACTTTAAACCTCCTGGACGTGTGAGCCTCGGCCTTAGAATCATATTTGCACTTGCTTCCACAGTCTTGCTTCCAAAAGGCACCCAAAACTGGAAAGGCCTTTCTAATGGGAAGGAAGGAAGGAAAGTTTCCATTTGAGACCTGGCATTTCAGAATGGCAGAAAGAGCAGCTGACCCCGGAGGCTGTTGCCTCTCAGTGTCAAATTCCTACAAGAGCAGCTCGTGAGACTTCAGCTCTATCATACCTGAATCAAAACGTCAGGGCTCAAATCCACACCGTAAGTCATGCCCTCTGAAATTGAGGTACATAATCCTCTTGGCTTTGCTTTCTGTTGGGCTTCTCCAGCCTTGCACATGCCTCTGCAGCGCCAATCGGGATGTGTTTCCCTTTTTGTCTTACAGAGAAAACCTCAGCTAGCCTCAAATTTTAATGATTTCAAACGATGCGCTCTGTAACTTCCTTTGCACCAGCTTCCTTGTTTTCTGCTGGTTCCAAAAAACCCTTTGACCCGCTTGTAAGAACACCATTTCTATTTCTGTCATCCCAAATTAACAAATGAATGAGGAGAGGGGAACCTCCCCTGTCACTCCAAACCTTCACCCTTCAAGTCCCCCTGCCTCATAGCAGCCCTGGTGCTCTAAAATAAAAGGAGCATTAATGGGCTGAAGTTTCAATGGGACATCAGCACTTGCTTAAATAATATTCCGAATCATGGGCTAACTGGTGAAGGGCAAGAGCAGGTATTTACTTGGTGCAGTCTCTTAGGATACAATGGATTTATGGCCGTCAATTCTGAACAACACCACTATTGTTTCTTCACATTCTATTTGTCTCCATTATTCATTTGTGTTGATTTTGATTGATGAAGACACTTTAAAAAAGGAGGGGAGAAAGGAGGAGGGGGAGAGGAATACTTCAACTGTTTGGTCTCTAATTCCTGTAAATCTACAGTTCATACTGCAAGAGTGCTACTCAAAAGAAATGTCAATCCTCACATTTTGGGAAGGATTTTTTCCTTTTACCAGTCTCTCTTCTTTCTGAAAGAAGTAGGGTGCAAACAGTGCTTCCGATACATACCTAATCACCATAGAGGTGGCACATCACACTTCAATCGGCCAGGAAAACCAATGTTGGCCTTTTTAATGAAAAAGCGTTAAGACTTCTGCAAAACCTCTTTTACATATTTACTTCCTATGCCACAGCTAATTAAGTTTTAGGCTGGTTTGATATGTCAAAAATTGCTCAGATCACAGAGTTGAACCCAAGCAGAGCAGATATAAATTCTTCATTCAAAGTGAAAGCATCTGCCAGAAAACTGATGGTGTTGAAGTCACAAAGAAAAGGCCCAGCTTTGGCTTGTTTTTTTCCCAAGCATATGGTATTTACTGACCCCTCATTAAAATATCCTGACAGAATACAGATTATGAACCATCCGACTAATTTCTTTACATTGGAGGCAGCGTCTGAGTCCTGGGGGTAAAGAGATTCCTGAGAGTCGTTTAAATTCAATTCACTCCTCTCAAAGTTTTAAATGAGCTTCTGAGCAAGCACTACAGATTTGCCAAGCTCTCTGCTTACTTATGGAAAAGAGAGGGGGAAAAAAAAAGAAAGAAAGAAAAAGACACATTCACCACATACTTGCATCTATCCTGCTCAGAGATCTGTCTGGTACATGCTGACTGCAACATTCAATGGACTGCCCATAGCCAAGGGAAGCCCAACACCCTCCTGAATTTTTGGCTTCAGGATTTCCTTTCGAGTTCCACCCCTTTTTGCACTTTAAATAGTAGGAGCTATAATAAAGTGAGAGAAGCAGCAAAAAAAAAGGACAGATAAATTATTAATAAACTGGCATCAGATGTCCTAGTCACCACCACATTCAAAAATCAACCCCTCTGTTGAGATTTTGGTGTCTAAAATGTTAGTGTTTTAAAATGACTGCAGACTCGGGAAGAAAGCTTTGCTCTTTCCTATTATCTCTGAAAATGTGGGGTAAGAAATGTTATTTGTAAAAAGGAAAATTTGACTTCCAAGAAGAAATAGGTGAAGAGAGGAAGCGTCTGTGGAACTGCTGAATACACAAAAGCTTGCTGCTTGACCACTTGGTTCGTTTTACAAAGCATAATTACATCTGCCTTTTTTTAATATAGTGTGGTTCATATTATTACTTTCCGTACATCTTTCATGTTTCAAAGAAGTAGGCTGCTACTAACTGGTGTTAGGAAGAAACTCATTATAATTACTCGGCATTTCTGCAGCTCCTGGAGATGGATACAAGATGTGTGCAAAATCATCCAGTTCTGGTTTTGAAACTCCTGTCTTCAAAATTTTGACTTTTCAAAATGATCTGCTCTTAACACAACGTGAGTTGTCAAAGGCTGTCAAATAAACCATAAAACTCTCAGGAAATAAACATCTCTCCTCTAGTAGGTTTGTATATATTTCTGCAAAAGTAAAGAATTCTAAAAGTAAATAAACACATGGGAGGATTAGAGAAGCAATAAACAAAAGCATTTCCTCATTTTGAATTTAAGAAAATAGGAGTCTCTTTCCAGCCATTGCCAGGAAATATTAGTGCACATAGGTGAGGTTTGTGCTAGCTAAAATATTATTTTGTGCTAAGGCATACGGACATGCATTCATGCATACATGCACACAGACACACACACTACACGTATATCCCCAACCTAAATTTAAAAAAAGTTTCTACCATGCCATGATGAATTGATGGACAGAAGATTTTAACACCCTTTTGGACCAACACAGGCACGGGGTTCTTGTTGCAAGATGATAAAGATAATGCTGAAACCTTTTAGTCCTAATGAAGGAGTTTACAGGATTCTTAATCCCTGCACCCCACCTCACTTCTCCTGCGGTCTGCTGAAAGCTTTAAAACAGTCCCCAGCACTAACATGGTACAGAGCCTGTTGAACATGCTGATCTGCTCATGATTACTCTTTGCCACTGTAAAACAATCTAACTCCTCAAGTGAATGGAGTCTGTAGCAACAATGGTGTTATTGACTTGTTGCTCCAGCTCTATTTAGTTATTACCCTCGAGGCCACAATCAATAGACTTTGCACCAAGTCAGCCTAATAAATCCCAGGCTTTCACTGGAGCTTTGCCAGGAACTGCTAGAAAATCTATGGCAGTCAAACACTTAGAGTATGAATAACATAGAAAGCTGTACTGACAGCTGTATAAATTAATTAACAAGGAATGTTCTTACTCTTTTAAGAAGATCATAATGCACGTTTACCATGATTTAAGGAGTCACAGGTAGAGCAACAGAAAAATTACCTTTGTGCTTTCATTTAAAATAAAAATCAAATATGATTAAAACAAAACAGCTTCAGACTACTTTTTCCTCCCTTTGATTACTGGATGTGCAAAAAACTGCATTAGCATTACTGCTGTGGCTGTTTAATTATTCCAAGTTTGATTTAAAAAGGAACTGAGCCCAGCAACCACCGACCACTCAGTGCAAACGGTGCCGGCATTTTAACCTGATAAATGTTGACTGTTGTGTGCTAGTATTCCGTAGCCTGCATCTGCAAGGGGGACTTGAATCACGTTTGTAATGCAGTGATTAAAACAGAAACAAAAGGAAGGGGGGAAACAGTTGTTCAAGAAGTAAGAGGTTGGTCACTAGTGAATTCCAGGTTCTTTCAGTTCCTCCTGTAATAAGCAAGTATTCTGCAGACTCAGCTGCGAGGCGCCTGATCGCAGTGTCTGGAGACACGCTGAACCCACCGTAGGAAGAGCTTGGTGCCAGGCCTGGAACAAAAGAATCTCCTTTTTGCACGCTGAAAACAAATGTAACAGATCAATTGGCTCTTACAGATGATTTGCTGCCCCAGTGGTACTTTCTGGGTGCATTCAGCTTCCCTAATGAGGGTCACTGCTTTGCCGGGAAGCGAGGAGTGGGCTTGGGCCACCTGCCAGGCTGACACTCAGTGCCTCCCATGCAGTGGAGGTGTGCACGTGTGGGCACAACCTGGGGCAGAGACCCACGCTTGAGTCTGAGTTGTGGCAGCCTCTGACTTTTAGGGAAGGAAAGGAAGGTTTGGACGGACAGCAAGGAAGAACTAAGCCATGAATGGGAAAGATGAACATAATCTGTCCCAGGCCTTGACAGAACTGATCTCACGTGTGAGGTGAAGGAGGTCAGACCAACCTGTCCCATCTGAGAAGGGGTAGCAAGCAAATAGAGGTGGAGGCACAGACACTTTAGAATGGAAAAGAAGGTGTGTCCATGCCCTAAGGTATGTTTTACCCTCCACAACTAGTAATGGGCTTCAAGAAGCAACCCTGGGAAAGGAACAGAAAGCCTACTGGTTTGCAATAATGGATGCTCATTTTGCTTCTTCTGGGTTTTAGAGGCTCTTAAAAACCTCAGTGGAAGCAAGGGGAACATTTTTTAATTTGAATAAGCATACTCTCAGGAATCAACAAGGGAAAACTCAGTAAGCATCAGCTCATCCACGGCTACTTCATTAATCCATCATTCCTAATAGAATGAAAATCCTGGTTATTCTACCTGATAAGGAAAGCAGTTATGTTTGGGTCCCAACCCATAAGAAAGGGCATGTGAATGCTGGATTGGATATACTGTGAGCATACTCTCACCCTGACGACGGACAGCTTCACCTTGAATGGTTGGTCACCATAATTTAAAAAAAAAGATTTTCAGTGGTCATTTTGGTACTGCTTGTTACAAGCAGACAGGAAGAGATGAAGTTCATTTCGTAGCTTTCAATTCCTCTCTTCTATGGACAAATGCATTTAGTTTCAACTTTTAAATTCAAAAGTAGGGCTTTCAGGAACTTCAGTGGTTCTAAGGATTGAGAGAGCAACTTCTGTTGAAGTTTCCAAATTATGTTTAAGGCCTCCTGACCCAAAAGGACTCATGAGCTTTTTGCAAAAAAAAGTTATACTTTGCATTTATAACATGACCTCAAATTTGAGGTTATTTGATTGCTTCTGAGCACTGCTCCTCCCTTCTCCTTTCCTTTCCTTTAAAAATATGCCAAATTATTTTGTTTTAAAATATCCCTTTCTATATAGTCATCTGTAAAGTACATATGCATCAAATAAAAGAGCTGCTTGGGAATTAGGACGTATTTTCAAGAACAGGAAGTGAGGTGGAGAGCCAGAGTTTCTGAGGGCTCAGTCCTGTCAAAAGAGCTTAGATTTCATTATCAGATGAATAGCTGTCCTTTTAAAACATAACTTCTCTTTTATAGGGTCAATTTCAGTACCCAAAATTGTATCATCAAAAGCACAATTTAGTATTCGGAATTCACTGAAATTGATTTGAACCCACCAGGGAAGTGCCTGGGGCCTTACAGCTCCCCTCCTGGCAATGTACAATTGAAGGTGACCATACGCCACTGTCCAGCATCCTGTTAGCAGAATAAAGTTACTCTGTGTTTAGGTAAAAAAAAAACTGTACAGTTTCTGGGTCCTGGGTCATCCTTGAGATTTCTTGTGTCATGTGACTGTTTTTATTCACTAACTTTCTGAAGAGTCAGTCAGTCACTGTAAAATGCTGATTCATTTTTTATAATGAGCAGAGGCAATAATATATATATTTTCAAGCAACTATTTCAAATATGATATCTAAACTCCTACACCTTCATTTTGTATGTGCAAAAATGACAGTAGAGTTGAAACCTTAGCATTTATGCCAGTTTCTGACCTGTTAGTAGGACCTGGGCTGGGTGGCAGCACGCAACACACAGACCCGTAACTCTGGCATAGCTCAGTGGAAGACAGAGAGAACATCCAGGACCTGCCAAAAGCAAGAGTGTTGGATCTAGTGCTGGCATCCTTTTTCTTCCTGAGCCAGTTTTGCAGCAAGCTCTACCATGCTGTCAGGAAGCACTGTGCTGCTGGAAGCCTCTCTGCTTTGCTGATGAGATTTAAAACTAAGCTCCTGGTCTTTTGGGAGTTGTTAAAGATCCTGAGATAAAAGTGAATCTCATTAGCCAATCTTAAGAAACTCATAGAAGAGGGACTGTAGAAGGAGAAATAGCTGTTTATGAGCACAGCAATACAGAATTTCATTAAGTTCTTGCCCATATTCTGCATCTGACCAATACAGAAGAATACAACTACAGAGACACCAAAGGATTCTGAATCTCTCATTTCCTGACATCTTCAGAAATATTAATTATCAGCTTCACAGCACTATCTAGCCTGTTTGCTTTTTCTTCACCGCTCAGCTTCTTGATTCGAGCCTCCTCAGCCTCACTCCAGCCAGCTCTGCACACAGCTGGCACAGCTGAGCTGTGCCTGTCCTCAGCCCTTTTATTCAGGCCACAGTGTTTCCCTGGCTGCCTGTCCTCCATCAGGAACATGAAACAACTTTACAATTTGAGTGCAACTAAAATACCTATTTAATTTTTTTCATAAGACCGGGAACTTTTGGCAATCCCAGGAAGAAAAAAAATACTATTTTTTTAAAGAGGTTTGAATCAAGCATAGGTTAAAAATCTGATAGGTTTTTTTAACTCTTTTCTCTCTTGTTTCCCTGTTCATTGCACTGCACGTAAATCCCTCTCCTCTCTTCATGAACTAATTTGATGGTCTTATTTTTAAGCATAGTATTAGTAATCAAACAACAGCATTTTCTCTAACTACTGAGGTTTCTTCACTTGTACATGAAAAAGCACAGTAATTCCCAGGCATATAGCCATAGCAAGGCAGAACTTCCAAAAAATTGCGTCACTTCACAGCACTGCCTGCTACTCTACTCTGCAATTGCTTCTGCTCCTTGAAATAATCCCTTCTGAAATGGAGTTCTGGATTTTGGCAGGTTATAATCCCAAGGGATAGCCAACTATCCGTAACCAATAAACTTAAGCTTGCCAAAGCATCCTCTTCCTCTTTTTAGTTCTCTGATTTCCATATTCTTGAGGACTGGCCCAGGAACACTGGCCAGCAGTAGACAGCCATATGATGGCACAGATTTAGAGGATGAAGAGTATAAATTGAAATACAGAACATCTGAAAAACTACATTTTAATTCAATTTTCTGAAAAACAGTCACACACTTAAATGCACTTTGGATGAAGACCATAAAAGTTGTACAGCTTCTTTGGTTGCTTTTCTAAATTCAAATGTGTGCTATCTCACTTTAATCTTAACTGCTTCTTAAGGTGATAACACTGAACAATGCGGCTCTAGAATATATAGGCCAAACAAGAAGCAGGAAACATTTTTCTTTCCAGCAGGTCTACAGAGGTATAACAAAAAGAAACACTCTTGAGCACTAGACTAGCACTGAACACAAATGATAACATTGTGCGGGGCTGAGTTTTCAGTGATTTGTTCCTTTCTATCAAATGTCCCGCAGCTAATTGCCTTTGGAAAAGAATCCGTGCAAAGCTGGTATGGCCCAGTCTGCTTTAATTGGGGTGGCGCCCACCAATAGCTCCTCAGGATCAGGGCAAAGGCGTCCTCCTGCCAAGCAAGGCTCTTATTTACTTGTGTCGCTTCAAAATCTTTTCGTCATGATGGACTGGATCAACCCAATCTAAATGTTTTGATCTGTTACATATGTGGAAAATGAGACACTGGCACACACACATAAAGCAGCTGCTTTCTGAGTGCAATGCCTTAATGGCCTCAATACAGAGCACAGGGCAAGTGAATTAGTCCTCTACCAATGGAGAGTGCTTTACCTTCCTGCCTCTGTGTAACATAGGAAAGGAAACTCAATGCCTGCTTTAAAAGACAGAATTAAGCTAAATGTAACTTGCAAATTGCTTAATTTTCTCAGCAGACAGATTGATCTAAATTTTCTCTTTTGCACTGTAAGTATTCTACACTTGTCCTGAAACAAGTTAGCTAAAATAAATTAGTCAGTGTGGAATAAATTTAAAGGGACACTGACAGATCCAATTTAACCTGAAATTAAGGATAAAAGCGAGAACAATACAAAATAAATATTAAAAAGTCAGCCTGAAAAAAACCCCAATGCTTCTGTGAGACTTCTTATAAGGAAATAATTTCCATTTAAATAATATTTGCAACCTGCAATCAAGTTCTGTGGTGAAGGTGAAATGTACTTTCAGCTAGATGACACCAGCAAGTCCACTGCAGCTCTTCAGCTGCAACTACCAACAGCAAACAGAAAGCAATGAACAAATGCAATATTTCTAACCAATGATCCAAGGTCAGCTGTTGACAGTTTAAATACGTTGCTGTCTTGCTGGCATAGTATTTTAGGGATGATCCATAAACATTTCAAATATTTTAAAAGGCACTTATGGTAACAGACAGTATGATCATTGATTATGGGATTGCTTTTATCCAGAGGACCACATTGCCAGAGGTCTTCCTGAACTGCTGAGCCAACCTGTGCACTTGGAAATCCATGTGCCCAACCACCAGCTTCACACACTTGCAGGAATTCTGCCAAGGTGAAGCTCTGTGGGCCTTAAGACCTGACCTGGCATGACTGAACTAAAAAGGAGACAAGAGTTCATTCACGTTTGTTTAACAAGCAGTGTAAGCTAATTGGTTTTTGTGCCAATTTGAAATAGTTCCTCAATCTTTTTCCTCTTTCAAATTTATCATCTGAGCTGCATATATGTTTAAAAAAACCCCACATTTTCAGATCAGTTCTGCTCAGCAGCACTTTTCCACCTTGTTTTTCATTCCTTCTTTGGTCACAAAGAAATTTAAAGCTCACAGCTGCACAGGGAGCACTGCATGCAGCGTGACTGGTCACAGCACCTCCTGTGATGGGGACTCGGGGAAACATGCGTGCCCTGCTTGCTGTTGTATGAAATAAGACACATGGCATCCATACCGTAAATGATTAGCCACCCCTCATTAGACCTCAAGTTGCTAACTGAGCTCAGAACTTTCACATCCTATTTTATTTACGAGACACTTTAAAATAGTACATAAAACTCGATGTGCTGAATAAAACAAGGGAATGACAACACTATTGAAGTTCATTTTGGGTGAAGCACCACAGAATACAACATTATCCATGGCTGCAATAATTCAGCATTAAAAGGAGTTTAGTAAGGCCATTGAGTAAAAGGTAGAAAAAGGAAGTGCAAGGGCAGTTCTTATAGCAAGAAGTAAATTGATTATATCATCCTGATGGTGATAAGTACGGTGATATTAGCTGTCTTGCTGCTCAACTGGATGAAATACCATGTATTTCACCAGTAACTGGATGAAATACCATGTATTTCACCAGTCTATGGGATTAAAACCTAGAGGTGATAAATTGAATTGGCATTAAGAATAATGTTGGCCTTTGTAATTTTTTTTTTGCTCAAGAAACTTACTATATTGAATGGGACAAAACTTACACTTAAAGGAAGGCTTTATTTGTCACACATATGATCTTAACTCAATAAACCAAACAAGGCTTTTCTCTCTCCCTAAATCAGTATAATAATGGTAGTTTTGTTTAAGCTGCTTGTTTATACAAGAGCCTGTAGATATATAGACCTTAGGCTAATCCTATTGCTGAAAGTAAGACCTAAATGAAAACAAATCTTACCAGCAGATCTCTATTTTGAAGACAGCTCTATTCAAATCAGCTATGCTGATTATACTCTGAGATAACCCACACACCATTTAACGTTGATCACTTTAGCAAACATGAGCTTTGCACTGCAATTTTCTAGTCTTTCATTTTCCAGGATAGCAAAGACCCCTACAACGACTTCATTAGAGTTACACAACTTCAGGCCAACAGACTCATCAGGGAGAAAGAAACAGATGCAAAAGCTCAATTTAAAAGCTCTGTGTTAGATTCTCCAGCAATGTTGGATTTTAGTTTTCCTCCACGTTGAAGAGTAGATTCCATTTTCTCTTTTTCTCCTTCGTGGACACACTAATCAGAGCACAGAGTGACAGCAGTTTGACTCTTTCTGGTCCAAATAACATCTACACAAAACTCAAGAAAATGATGTACAAAAACCTGACTATGGTTTTACTCTTCTCAAATGAAATATTATTCTAAGGAATACATAATATCTGTCAGTGATACAGTGGAGAGCAGAAAAAGGGGAAACTGAAAAGAGAAACATGTCTTAAAAGCCAACAGATTTTTTTTTTCAGCATGAAACAAAACCCCTGTCCTAGCAAAAAGTTGGTAAATGCTTGTCTTCTGCAAATACATTGGTAGGGTCCATCACTTTATGCACACCAGTTGCTTGCACGTGGATTTAATTTTTAGAAGAAACTTCATTTTCTCTGTGAAAACATTTTCAAAAGAGAACTGATAAACTCTAAACGTGACATGGTCAACTTCCATTTTCCCCGTTCCTCTACCTTTTTCTACTGAAGTGGACAGAAACAGTCACCACTGAAGAAGCAAGGGCCCCAAGGGATGATTGACCAAAGATATCAGAGCCCACTGCCAGTGGCTTACGCCCTCCCTGCAACCCTACAGTTCCCTGTGACCTGCTCAGATGAGTCTGAGTCCTTTCTTAAATGCACACACTTGGGTTTGTTTGTGGTTTGTGCAGAAGAAATGTTGCCTGGGGTGGTACTAAGTTCTGAAAAGAATTTTCAATGGCAATTTTTGTTTGCTGGAAAGAAAAACTCCATGCTCTTGATAACCCTTACTCCCCCTACAAAGAGATTCCACGACAAACCCTCTGGTTATGACCAACAGAGAGGTGGGAAAACTGCTGCCAAGCTGCCTGGCCCTTCCCCCTCTCCCTCAACCTCTTCCATGCTGCACACACACCAGGAGGAATGACCGGGCTTGCACTCTCTGCTCACCACAAACTCCACAAGTTTTAACAAGTCTGCTGACTTCAATAGCAGCATTTACTAACACAACACATGTCTACCAAGTCAGGAGCTCTTTAGAGTAAGGATTACAGATTGCCAAGGAAAAATAAAGTCTAAAGAAGGGAGGTGATGGGCTGACTGAAAGGACAGATGATTTGGGTCAGATGTGCACTAAAAAGCTTCAAAAGTCATATTGCTTTTTCTCTTAAACCCTTTGTTTATATGTTCAACCCTGCCTTTCCCCTCTGGTTTCTACCTAAGATCTTACTTATTCCTCTGTACCTATTCTCTGTACTTATTCTTC
Source organism: Corapipo altera (assembly GCF_003945725.1). Lineage (NCBI taxonomy): Eukaryota > Metazoa > Chordata > Aves > Passeriformes > Pipridae > Corapipo > Corapipo altera. The sequence continues at coordinate 10,247,583 of NW_020884896.1, read as the reverse complement.
TTATCCCTCTATGTTTCCCTTCCTTGTCTGGTTCCCACTCCTTGTTACCATAAAACAGTTTGTTTCTCACTCCTTTTTACTCTTTTGTTTACCCTAAATCTTTTTAAAGATTATTTCCTCTCCCTGCTCCCCCGGGTAAATCCATTAGGTGAAGTGATTAATTCATTGTGCTCCAGCAATATGCCAGGGCCACATTTTGAAAGAAAGGGGTGATATGTCATTGCATATGGGGAATATGAAGGGGCTGAAAGAAGTGACTTTGCCTGCAGTAGAGCTTCCATTCAACTCTGTACCTCCAAGACTTGAAGACAACATTTAACTCACTACATTGGTCACCCTCACTGATGTCTTAGTTCACTTGGTATCTCTCATGCCAGTAACTCGGTTTCGAACTGTGGGCTAAAGGCCTCTATTTGGATTATCTCATCTATCTAACTGTGGGACATCAGGAAATGTGCACTGGTTAGAAAGACAGTTATTGCTGTGTAGAATCTCTAACTCTTCTAACTCAGTGTCCAAGACTGAACATGTCAAAGCAAAGTTCAAGGGTACCATGTAACAGTCTACCTCCTCCCGGAAGGAGGACCCCCAGGAAGTCTCACCCCAATTCTATACATTAGACATTATCTTAAACCTTTCAAGAATGAGGTTTTATCTCCTTCCCAGTGCTGTCTTTGTTTGTACTAGCTACAAATGCTAGATATTTTTGTTATCTACATAAATGTCTAATCCCTCATTCAATTTTGTAAATGCTTAGCTTCAGTGAACTCCAGTGGCAATGAACCCCTTAGACTGATCACACATTGTGTGAAACGACAGGTCTGATTCTGGGAGCTAAGCCAAAGTGGGAAGCTTGTTGGTATGGAAAGATATTTTTAATTGGGAAATGAGCATTTAAAAAAACAACAAAAAAACAACAACGAGCTGTACATATCTCAGTTCTTTGCTGGATTCTTTGTTAGGTTGATATCGTGACAATTTATTAAGTTTTCTCAACTCCTTGGTCCAGTGGTAAGTCAGGAAAAATGAGGACGCAATGGTAAGAGAAATGCCACTAAAAGAGCGGTACATATCTTCTTTTTCTTCTTGACTTATTCATACATATTATTTGTCTGTTTCTTCATAAATGAATTTTCTGGACAGCGTTGCTCTTATGGTACATCAAGGCTCATGAACACAGTACACCAGGGGAAATAAGAAATGGATTTTATTAAGTTTATTAGCAGCTAAAAACATGATACTTCAAGGCTGGAAGTAAAGTAATCCACCTACACAATTTGAGTGGAATGAACATTTGGCTTCAACTACAGCTCATATGTAAAATATAAATCCAGTTTCTCCATTGGAAATCCTGTGGGGTTTGGTTTTACACTACCTTGATCAAACCAAGAATTAAAGTTCAAGCTAGCTTCCATTCCGACATGGTAATATGACCTACATGTTTGTATTAGTGGTGCTACTCCTTCCATACCCCTCTTTATATCAGTATTTCCCCCAGCTTCTTTTTTTTTAATCTTCCTTTCTTTTCTTTCGAAGTTAAAATGAATTTTAACATTATAGAGACAAGATATTGTGTAGACAGTAGAAAAAGTAATTAAAAAACCCCTAATTACAGAAAGACCCACTTCTAAACAAGGTCCCATTTCCCCACCATTAAGTATGACAAACGGAAAAGATTTGCTCCCAGACACAAATGAAGCAAGAAAAAATTGATAATTTTTGCAAGAAAATTCGGAAGCTCTATATAGTTGCTGTCAACCTAAACACAAAAAAAAAAATCATGGAGCTGCATAGTCAAGGCCATATTGGAGAAACTAGACTTGTGAAAATCAGGATTTCTGGGTTCAGGCCTGCCCCAGACACCCAGAGTGCCTCTTGGGGTTTCCTCTGTTCCAGAACTTTTCCATCTGGAAAATGAAAGCAAGGCTCACCTCCCACAAAGGGATGCTGCAAGGCTTGCTCCACATCTACAGTGCTCTGAAGCTCTTGGGTGATGAGAGGTATCTATATCTGAAATATTGTCCTTACACACCTACTACCTGCAATAAATTGCAGTCACACATAATGACTTTTACACTACCAGAAGAAGAACAGACCTGAGATCTTCACAGATCTCAGTGTTTGTACCCTGGGAAGCAGCTTCAAAGCAGAAAGCAGAGCTGCTGCTGTTCTTACTGCAAGGTTTTCACACCAAGACTATTGGTTCTGATGGCTTTGCCAGTTGACTCATTCACTTCACTTCCCTTCCCTTGGCCAGAAGAGGCCCTGTTAATAACCAGATCAGGCAAGCCGAGGTCTCCAACAGATCCAGAATGGCTCAGATCAGTTCTGTCCACTAATGTATCTCAAGTTGCTGTTATTTCCATTGAAACTCAAAGCTTATGATTAGCATGGGATAGTCAGAGGACATCCCCCACTGATTAAGGAATCAATGGTTCTGATAATCTAGTTCTAGCTCTGATAATCTCCTTCCCCTTATTCCAAGGTGTGGAAGCTTTGGTAAATACTCTTCCGAACCCACTGTCATGAGAACAAATGGGAACAAAATTGTCAGATAGGCAGGAGACCACATCTGGATACCAAATGAGATAAAGGCAAGGAGGAGCAGTTGTCGGGACTGGATGCTGTAGCAGTGGAGTGCAGAGAGACAACAACAAACTCCTATAAATCACGTGCCCGCGTACAAGATGGAGTTAAATCAGCTAATCACATGTGCCATCACAGGCTGGGTACTACAGGGCAGCTCAGAAAGTCAAACAAGCAGTGATGACTCCTTATCTATAAAAGCAGCCATGTTTTAATATATGGTGCTTCACCCCACCCTTTTCAGAAAAGATTGATAAGCAAAATGATGAAGCTTTAATGAGCTTAATTGCAAATGCCTTATGTTCTTGCATTGTTGCCAAACAGCTACTTCAACATCCAGCAGTTTACTTAATAACTCCCCCCCCTCCTCTTCCCTACCCCCTCCAAGCCCAGTAACGTAATTATTCTTGCGGCAACCCCTCTATTTCACTTTTCTTTATTTATTTCCACTCTCCCCCTCCCCGAATTACTGTAAATGGGTATCTTTGAAAGGAGGGTGGCAGGCAGCTTTTGGTACAGGGCTTACCAAGGAGCCCTCCATCAAAAGGCCCTTTGTGAGCATGCCCTGGACCGAGGCCAATCAGATCATCTTGCTGTCTGTCTCTGAAGAAAATTCGCCCCTGGTATGCAAGCCAAGCCAAGCGCCGTAGACAGGGTGACTGCACTCCTAGTCCAACCTGTCTTAGCTGAGTGAAAAAATGCTGAAGGGAAAATTACCTGTTTGGCTCCAGACTGAATTAACTTTTTAATATACAAGTATGTTTATTATTTTTCCTTAAAAAGTGCCTGCCTATCTAATATATTCATTAATGTTATCTGGTCAGTTCGCTTGAAATATTATGAAAAATGTGCAAATGCAATAAGGTGACTGTGCTTGGAGGCAAAGCAAGATGCATTTTCTAATTATATGACAGAAAACAACATTGTTATTAACAAATGATGGTACAGAGTAATCTTCTTATGTTCAGACCAGTGCAAGCGAGGATGCCTTGCCCCTCATATCCAGTGTAGCGAGAGAAGTGGACGGCCTTCACACCAACTCTTTCCCCATTCACTGACCACCACAAATCGTCAGCATCAAACCTCTGTCTGGGTTTGACAGAGCTTTTCAACCCTGTTTTCCAACCCTGTTTTCCCAGTGGTACAGTCTCTCTTTCCCAGTAGATTCTCCTTCTCCATCCTGCACCCTCCCAGCCAAAGGGCTCTCCCCGTCATACTCAGAAATCTTGCATTTTCACCATCCTTAAGCTGCTTTACAAGTCTATTAAGAGATTTCCCTGTACTAGTAGGGATTGTAGAGGGAATGCAGAGAGCTTCTGCCTGCACTAAGTTCTTGTTCCTCTTCCCCTGTTCTGCCTGACTCCCCGAGCCTCTGCTGCTATCTCGAATTCCTCCCTCTGCTGCCACTTCCCCTCGCAGCTTCTTCCTGCTCCCTATGTGCTCTTGACTCTTTTGTTCCCTCTTTTAGAAACACCTTGTAAGTGCCAGACAGGAATTTCCCGACACTATGTACTGCATTAAGCAAGCGATAATGGCAGAAACAATAGAGAATTATGTCAGTAGGGTGCCCTAACAAAAGAGCAGAATTTAAATGAGGACACAGCTTTGGTCTTTGGAATTTGTCCACTATAAATGACTCCTCTTATTTTATTAGCATGTCTAGTTTAAGTGGAACACATTGTAATTTTAAATGGACAATAATAAAGAAGGATCATATGTTCTATTCTTATATGTGCACTTAACATTCCTCGGGGGTTCTGTCCCTCTGCCATCCCCTCTCTTTTCCCCTCCATATTTCTCACTATATTTAACTATTTTTCTTCAATTTGTTTTTTTGCTCTTGGAAGAACCTAAAGCTTCTAATGCAGAGCTGTGTAAAGTAAGTATAAAACAGAGTATACAACTGCAGTAAGCTACTTGTGCACCACCTCCCATAAAATGTTTTTTTCCAAACGCTGTAGAAGAAAACTCAAATTATAGAATATATTTACAAAAGCAGTTGACCTTAGACTCATCCTGGTTGTTTCACTCTGAAAATTTAAATGACACTGGGATCCCTATATTGCTTTTAGTCCTGGTTCAAATAACAACCTGCCAGGCTGCCTTTCAAAGCTGGCCATCACCTGGCAGGAGCAGTTACTTAAAAGTAGTTCCATAAGTTGCCATTCCTTCCTAAAAGGCTGTGCTGGTGTCAAGAGTTTCTGTCTACATGACAGATTTTGCAAATTAATTCAAGTTAAAACAGCCACTGCCTTATTTAAGACTGGTTCCTTGACAATATAGTCCCACAACCAGTTGAACTGTCACAAAGGAAAGTCATACCATAGGTAGGAAACTGCGTCCAATACTTACATCAGCACTACTGACAGTGGAAGTTATATTCATGAAAGGAAAGACTGTTTCCCAAATTTCTGTACATTAAAAAATTAGTTACCAGATTTGTAATGATTTTTTCCACTTATTTCTTTTCCCTGTATTTCTTCACAAGCTAATGTCACCCGAAAACTGGGGTTTCAGAATAACAGCAACAATACTGACAAATGTACTGGGAGTTGTGCAAGACAATCTTTCCAAGATGAATTGACTAATTGCAGGACTAGGTTCAGAAATGTCCTTCTGTAGCCCAGATCTTGGTTCTTAATCATGTTTCTGACTGATTTCCTGACCATCAACACAGTCCTTACTTCATGCCTCAGTTTTGCAATCGGTTATCAAGCAAACCAAAGCGTTGTTAATAAGCCTGATCAAAGCACAGAAATTCTTCAGTAGAACATGCAAGCCCATGTTAAGTGCTGTTAAACATCAACAAAGACTTGGTTTAAAATTATGTTCTACTGTGCTCCTGATTTTCATTCACTGGACTGTGGGTTACAGCCAGGGAGACCTATCATTTTTTTGCTGCACACATGACAGGCTCATTTTTGCTTACTTTAACTACGATCAGTTTTACCAGACCCTAACAAAGTTACACCAAACACAGCATTGTTTTTCTTCTAGCAGTGTGCAAAAAGAATAATTTTTTCCCCCCCTTCCAATCTACAATAGTGCCAAGAAGTACTTCAGATCAGGTAAGACTGAAGAATTTTAGTAGCCTTAAACCAACTTGGCTAGTATCAAAATACTCTGATTTCTGAAGCACTCATTTGAATTTTAAGGGTCTTTCTGGAATTAATCATTCCGGCACATCACACAACCGAACACCAATTCATTCTTCTATGCGCTAATTTGTCATAGAAATCAGTTCTCTTGACATTGTCTCCTGTACCAATAGATGACACTTCAGAGAACATATGTAAAAAGAGCCACAGATTAAGCAGAGTGTAGAGTTGTCAAAAAAAATCTATATTAAACCATAAAAAAATGAAACTTGGCTTTTCTTAGAGATAAGATTTCTGTTCTATACACTAGTTTTCCATTTCTCAGACATGTTTTTTTAAAAGGATGCACTATTTGTAAAAAGGAACATGATGAGTAACAGCTATTTCCTGTAGGGATCTGCTCCTCGGTGTGATCTCACATGTTCAGTGCCAGGTGGGTATTGTATGTCTCAACTGGAACCTGCTTAGTCTACAGTCCAGTGCGTGATGATACGAAGAGAATGGAAAAAGTCCTTCAGCTTCAACATGCTTGACATTGCCTCTGCTAAAGGCTGATGAAGAAATGAAGCTGACAATCTAAAGGCAGGATGTCTCCCCACCAACTGTGTACGTGCTAGATTACCACACGACATGGCAACTAATGACCTGAACTTTGCAATAGATGTATCCTTTTTAATATTGCTTCGAGATCTGGCATAAAAGAGCAGTGATAATGCATTGGTATTTTACAGCCACTGGGAAAATTGCCCTCCTGCAAGCTTCTCTCTCTCACCATCGAGTGTTAAGTCCCGTAGAAGGAGCAGCACCCATTTCAGGACCTCCAAGCCCCACACTGGCACACAGGTCCCCACTCTGGAGCTTCTCTTTGTTTGACTTGGACATCCAAGAGCTCTAAGGCCCTTAAAACAGAGCCCATGGAAACTGTAAATACAAAAGGGAAAGAGCATTTGGGCTACAAGGAAACACCCATGGGAAATGTGATGGCGCAACATATCCCAAACTGTGATACATGCCTCATTAAAGCAGGGGAGCCTCTTCAAAGCAGTCACACAGGCTGGCCCAGAACCTGGGCCTTTGCTGCAACAGCACTTGGTGCCATTTGAACAGCTGCAGAAGTAGCTAGGCTTTTGATTTGATTTTTTTTTTTAAAGTTGTGAATATCCATTTGGGGATATAAATTTTACTTGTGTCCTGGAACAGGAACATGAAATAACTAAGTCTCACAAAATTCCTGTAAGACATATTCCATAACACTCCCAATTTTAGAGGCAGAGACAAATGAAGTCAATATCAAACCCAGGGTGTGCACGAAGAGCTCCTACCCCTGTGTTCAAACCACAAGACAATTCCTCTCCTTTCAGGCCCTGATCCAGAGCAAATCAGTTGGAGTCCTTCTATTGAGTTCTCAATCAGCAGTGTAATCACTTTAGCATGTGTCAGGATTAAAACCAGCCCTCCAAATAAGACCATGTCTACACTGAAAATGCCTTACTGATAAAGGAATACCAGCACAGTAAACAGACAAAGCATTCCTGGGGCAGTGTAAACTTACACTGGCAAATCTGCTCTTTGTAGTGGTATAGTAAAATCATCCCCCCAAGCAAAACAAGCACCATTTTGAGGTATAATTGCATCTACATGTGTAGTGTTTGCTCACTGAGAGGTGTCAGTCTGACCAGAACAGCTGTGCTGATAGAAATCTGCAGCACAGACCTGGCTTTATTTTTTTTTTTAAAGAAGTTTTAAGCAATTAATAACAATCAACATTGACTCTCTGGTCAAAGTGGTGTCAGTTTGTCTCTTCAGAGGTTTACACAAATTGGTGGATTTAAGAAAGAGAAAAGAAAGGAATTTAACATGGTTACATGGACTTGCCTTGGCTGGTATTTAGAAGAGTGTACAGCTATGGAAATCATATCTACTGTGTGGAAACACCATTTCTGAACACAAAGCCAGGCTTTGTGAGTTTACAGCTAGATTTTTCCAAGACCCTATTCAGCAAAGTCCTGTAGTCATAGCCTGCTAGTTCCACAGATGGAGGAAAATGGTGACGTGGAAAAGATCTCCCACACGGCCAGCCTCCCTCCAAGGCCATAATGACACACTGCCTCTTGCTGCAGATACAGATTTTCATCTTCTGCTTTGAGAAGTGAGAGCTCGAGATTGAGGGGAAAAGAAAAAAGAATGCAGAATACAAGGAATGTACAATGAATACAAATGTAACCAGCCGAAAAGCAGGTAAAAATCTGGCTGGGAAAACTTTTTCAAGGGAAAACACTTTTTCCAGGATACCTTTGAAACACAAGAAAAATCACAGCTTAGCCCAGAAAAGTTCCTTCCACCCTTGGATCACTCTATTAGCTCCTATTGCCCAGTTAGGTAAAATGCCTGTTTTGACAATTTCTTAATATCCATTTGAATGGAATGAGATTTGACTTGATGATGTGAGATCTGATAACATTATGTGAGGAAATCCTAATTTAACAACCAATCTCTTGAATCACATTTTCTTATCCTCAGTGGAATATATTCTGATAACCTAATACAAACTGCCTCTTCCCTTTGCTCCTTTGCATATGCCCAATGCAATCCCTGCTCTGTCTGCTGAGCCTCACCTTCACCCCTGACCAGTCTTCTCTCTCCACTCTCTCCTGCACTCATTTCACCCAGGGTGTCCGATCTACTCAGTTCCTGCTGTTGGCCACCTTTTTTGCTGGATTTCCAGCAGCCAAAAGACTTGTTTCCCTGTGGCATCTTTCCAGACACCATCTCTAATCCTTAATTTCTGCTATGTCCCCCTCCTCTGTGGTTGTAATCTTTCTGAGCCTCCATTCTTTCATCAACTCAAAGACCAGTTTAATTTGCCTTTTCTTCACCCTCCACCAATTTACAATCGAGAAACCTTCTCCAACACAGGAGTTGGAGAAGACATGCCAGTGATGCTACCACAGCCCCTTCTGACTCTAAAGCCTCTCCTTTTCACCTAAGCACTGACATTTTCTTTCCATACCTATACTCCAACTATCATTCTGTGCCAGCCAGTATTGCATAAATAATTTTTCCTTTCCTTGTTCTCACAAGGAAGAATTAGTTAAATAAATAAACAAAACTGGAGACTTGGCAATCTCTTGTTTACTACACGCTTTGCCTCCTTAGCTTCCAGTTTTTCCAAACTGTCCAAAGTTAATCAGGTACAGACTACTTCTCTACTCCCATACTCTAATCAGAAGGCTGTGCTTACTTGCTAAACAGCACTTCAACTTCTCTTCTTTAAAACATCACACTTCATTCCTGTGTGAACCACACAGCCTCCATTCCTTGGCAGAGACATGGCCCTAACGCTTACCCAAGAGGAAGATGAAAAATGAGATGACTGTTTCCTAGCTGTGCATACTTGAGAAAGAAATATGTATTTTCTTCCCTCCCTTTTGCCTCGCTGAGCCCGTTGCAGTTGTGATGACATGTTGGAAGTGATTAGGCACTCAGTTTGGATGACACACATAACTTATCCATGTGGCCAATAAAACCTCCACACAACACCTCCCCATCCACCTCTACAGATCCTCTTTATTCCTACCCTAGGCTTCAAAACTCAGGAAAGTTATTTATGCCTAAGTGAATTAGCTTGCTAAGAATTTCTCAAGTGGTGTGCAGTGAGCCAGCAGTTTTCTTCCACAAATGAGAAAATAAGTAAAGGGCTCTCAGAGCTCAGTATTGCTGAAAACAAATTGCCATGGCTAATTTTGGCCTGATAAGTGCACTAAGGATTCTCTACATTTCCCATACAGGTCAAGCTTATCAGTTCACACTTGTTCGTGCAAAAATCTCTTTTCCTATCTTTGTTTCTGCCACTTGTCTTATCCTGTCACTCTCCTGCAGTAAGTGTACTGGCTGGGCACTTCAGTAGCCATTTTTGCAAACACTCTTATTCCATTACAGAAAGATATTCACACGCACACACAAATGACAGTAGAATTCAGTATAGTGCTTATCACAGAGAAAGGACAAGACATCCTAGTGTACATACTGCATTGCATGCTGCCTTACACAAAGTGATCTCTTTTTCAGCAGCTTTCCTTCTGGAAGAGACAGGCAACATTTCAATTGAATCCTTTAGAAAAAAAAAAATTCTTCATGCAAAGGACAAAGAGAGGGAGGGAGAAAAGTTATCCATTATGATGGATAACTACAAAGGTAGCACTTGTAATTTCCTCTCACTCCTGAGCCCATGGGTCATGGACTTGATCGGGGTTGGATTGCCCTGCATTTCAAGGCTGGAGTTGTTAAACTGCCTGGTTGTGGGCAGAGCACACCAACCTGCTGATAAAGTCCTTTCCTTTCCAAAGCATGGGAAAAGAAACTAAAGAAGCAAAACCTGGACAGGGATTTTGAAGAGAGACACCCTAATTTCAGGGGATTAGGATTTGCAGGTGGGAGGTATTTTACTGAGTTTTACAGCTCCTGGGAAACTGGATATGTGCTGAATCACACAGGAATGGGTCAAAGTAACTCTGCTGGACATAGGCTGAGTTTGGTGCTGATCCAGCTGTTGCAAAGCACTGCTTGAAGTCTGAAGGGAAGTAAAGAACTGGTAGAAGACTGGAGATGAAAAGCCCTGCTGAGAAGAGAGGTCTTGTAGGCACATAGGGATGTTAGAACCATAGGTAGCACAGTGAGGGATCTTCATCGGATGTAAGAAGCTTGTTTTATGGTTCCCTGGACCTCCTAAGAGGTAGGAGAGATTGTCTAAACCTCCACAAGTGAAGGAAAACCACAGAGGCAGAATGTGTGACATTTTTCCTTCAAATTCAAATCATTCTATAGCACATTTTTCCACTGTGTAAGTCAGAAGTGCTAACCACCTAATCCCTGAGGAAAGAAGAGTTCAAGCACTGAGCAAGGCGCTTTTCTGAAACTGGTTTTAGCATTTGCTTGATCCAAAGCCATAATTCGAAGTCAAGTAGCATCATTTTTCTTTTTAAGTAATGAATGTTTTATACTGGAGCAATTTCTGGAGATGACTGCTTTCCCATCAATACTCCTTTCCCATTTTTCATGCCCAGGGGAATGCCAGCAGTTGTCCTCTATTGTAGATTTTGAAGCTCAATAAAGATAAAAGTATGTAGGAAGGTTTAGTTGGCATGCAGGCTGATTCTGTATCTATATAAATGCCCTATCAGTGCAATATGTGGATAGTTTTAGCATCTTTGACACACTCAGTTTTGGGGGCAGAAAGAAACATTGACAGAAGAGAAAGTAAGGTTCACTCCATGTAATAGAAGAATTCAATCTACAAGTCCAAGGAGGAGGGAGAATTATTGGCCTGCTTAATAAGTTGCTGAGGTGTTCAGAAGATGTGAAATTTCTCTAAGTTCGGGATTCCAGTTAAAAGTATTTCACACTTCACAATTCCTGGGCAGGCCAGTCTGTTTGCACAGATTCTGGCTGCTGGGAGTCCAGATCTCACATTAGACCATTTGGAATTTATTTAACACGTGTCACACAGAACGCAAGACTTGCTTCAGAAGAAAAGGCAAATCACTTGTAAGTGTGCATTTACAAGATCAGAAGTCACGAAAACCATGCTCAGTGCTTGTCAACTTATTCAGGGGAAATTGTGTAATCAACTTAACACAGCAGTTATCCTTTACCTCAAAGGTCAAGCTCATAGTTCCTGTATGTCACCACACTTGGCTATTAATCACTCAGAAGGAAATACATCATTTTTATTTAAATTAAGCTATACAAAGTTTGGTTAAGTCTGAATTCAGATATCGTCTCTCTCTTCCAGAGAAGCTGCAAAAGCCAGACTTTCTGTAGTTTTGGAGAAAAAAAAGAAGGAAGAAAAAAGAAAATTGAGAGAAGGTTGCTAAACTACTTATCGCCTCATCACAAGCTGTTAAGGAGACAGGTAGCTAAGCCATTCAACACTCTTTCTTTCATCTGTTCCTATGTTTTTCTTGAACAGTTTGGATCCCACACCGAATTTCTGCTACTGGCATTTTCTACTTTCTGCATTTCATCTCCTGTGCAATTCATGGCAACTCATAAAATGAAGCAAAGGGAAAAAGTGACTGAGGGTCACTTTGTGACTAGACATGATGTTCTCTCTTGTCCAAAGTCAGTAGATGGCACTTCTGGAAGACAATGTGAAAACATCTTCATCCCAGTGTGGTGCCTGGAAACACACTGAGTCCTTCACACTCTGAGTACTGTTCATCCTAAAGGCTCCTCTAGATAGTGATCCAGCTCATTAAATGAAAACTACTTACATTCCCCTGCCTGTCCTTCCAAAATCTCATATCACAGTATTGTAATTTTTTTTAATAAATATGCCAGAAAACTGACAATAGCTCAGATCCTGTCTCGCCACCATATCTTTCTTTACTTGGACTTTCCCCGCTGTGAATGATGCTATGCCATTTTTATTCTGGGATTGTTTCAGAATCTGCCACTTCGGGATATCTGTCCTGTGCATTAGGTTGCATCTGGTTACACTCCAATAATGCATTCTGCCAGGTCAAGGGTTTTTCTTCCCTGGGAATTGATTATGAAAAGTCTTCATCTCCAACATGTACGGCCACTTCTTATTTGCTGCCTACATGCTTTTCACTTTCCTGTTTTTAAATGGGTTGGGAGTGCTAACAAAAGAGATAATCTGCCTTTGTGGGTATTCCCATAATTAGCAACACGCACATCTGGATAGACTTTCAATAGTCCACTGTTATTCAAACAATTTGTAATCACACAGACTGTGTAGTGAACCAGCAGACCGGAGCATATAGCTTTTCATTATTATGTGGTATACAGTACCCATAATACACAAATAAACTCAAAACCTGCAGCAGCAACAATGACACATTCTGTGTGGCCTTATTCACCGAACAGCTCTCTAAGAAGTCTTTATCGAAAAATGCATCACATCCACTAATTATTCGGGGTTTGTAAGTGGGCAGGAAGTGTAGGAAAATCTTGCTGCATCTGTTCAACATTCTAAAAAGCTAAGTCGAGCAGCATTTATAGGATTTAAAAAATAAAGACTATAAAAACCTAGGGCTCAGAGTATAGTTATGTGGGTGCACAGTACTGCATAACATGTAACAGTAGTCGATTTTACAGGATATGTAACAATACACACCAGCATAGCCAAAGGCAGGATCAAGCCCTTAAAATTTTATATTGTGATTCATGCTCAAAGATTTGTTTCAGCCTGGATGCCATGACTCATATTCTCCATTCCCCCAGTGGTTCACCCCCTCCTTCCCCACGACCCAAGCTAACTTTTTATTAAAATGCTCTGGATGCAGATTCACTTGTTTAAGCCTAGTATTTATGGATTTCATCCTCCAACCTGCACTCACAGGAGCTACATCCACAAGGACTGTGAGACTGGCCTGTCTGGAAATGTTTACTGCAGAAAGAAAAGAGATCTATTCCTGCAGAGTTACCTTTCTTCCCCAAACCTCACTTTGCATCCTCTGCAGCTTACCTGAACAACTCTGAGTTTGGGTGAGGCTGAAAATGTTTATTTCTAGCAGAAGGAGTTTGGGTCCATACTTGCTGTGGAGTCTCTTAGGGCTTTTGATGAAAAGATTAAAATAGAGATAGTATTGAGCTTTCCATCATGGCCTACTACTCTGGGATAAAGGATATTTCAGAGCATTCTAAGATGAATATTCCCTGCTAACCACCCCCCCCCACCTTCTCCAAATCCTCTGAAATGCTTTTTGATTGATGTTATATACATCAAGGGTTGTTAAACTGGGTTGTAGTAAATACTCACATGTATTTATCCTTTAAAAAACCCCACAAAATTTGTGTATTTACCACAAAAGCTGATATTCACCAAAATCTGACATCTGCACATGGCACACATTCTGGCAACACAAATCTACATGACAATTATCTGGATGTTTTGACTAGCTCCTAGTGTTACAGATCTAGGTGCCATTGACAATAGATGTTTTCCAGCCAATCCCACACTTTTTCAACCAAATACAAGCAAACAATTTCTTCTTGTATGTGACAACACATTCTCATTTCTCAAAGGTATTGTACAGCTACATTAATGCATGAGAAATGTGTTGAGGTGATGAGTTGAAAAACACAATGAAGGTGCCAATCAAAACTTAGAATCCTGACAAACACTGAAGAAATTCAAACCTTCATACAAAAGCTGAAGCTCAAGGCCCATGTGAAATAAAAAAAAAATAATCATGTAACATAAGAAGACCTATCTTTGATAAAAAAATTACACTTTTTTTCATATGAAATCTGAGTTGTTTCATTTTTCAAAAGTAAAATTACAATAAGCAATAAAATCTCTTGCACAAACTGCAGGGTGAGTTGATTTTGAATATAACTAAACAATATATCAGTGAAGTATTCCTTTCAGCTTCCTGGAGACTTGTATATTGCCAATTTATAATTAGTTGCAGATTTTCAATTACTTTCTAGCTAACAAAACAGTTTCATTTGCATTGTTTACTTGCCACTTAACTCAAATTGTACCCAAATTGGTTATTTTAAAATGTGACACAGATTTTCAGGGCCAAAGCAAATTCTATATATTTTAATGTAACAAGCATCTGTATTTCAGTCTTCAGTGATAAAAGTGTACAGGATTTGGCCAAAACTCAATCAACTCCATCACAATCTCAAAATGCCTCCTGTGCAATTTGTCAAAAGCAGATTTCTTGGCAACAACACATAAAACTACAGCAATGCATAATGAAGAACATAATCTTGGAAAATACGCAAAGTTTGTTTTGTGTACTAATTGAAACTGGGAAACCACTGTAGGCAAATTTAAATTCAACAGAAGATCAAAGAAATTAACCATCAAAATATCATTGTGCTACCGTGCTTAAATATAGTCCACTGCATTGAGTCTCATTCCTGATAGCCCCATTCATCAGGAATATACTAAATTTAAGGTTCAGAAATTTGGGGATAGAGTGACTAACTGGAGAGATTTTATTTGGTGCTATTCAGTACCAGGCAGACCTCAGCTAACTTTGTTACATGATACTCTTTATGATAATGCACCCTGCTACGAGATTTAAGAACTGGCTGTCGGCAGCAATACCCTGTGCCAAGAGATTCCTATTACCAGGGGAGAGACGTGTTCTCCACTCCCTCTTATTCCACACAGACATTAAACACAGATGACTTTTGACTTCCAGGATAGCAAGTGCAAGCCTCTGACCCGCCTTTGTTGTACTCCTCACTCCGTAATTGATCACCCTTCTCCTCCCCACATTAAATAGTCACAGGTTTTAATTTTTTCTCATCCAGAATTTTCTATTCAACATCTCTAATTGTTCTGAAAATTCATCCATCTCTGCTAGATGATGGGGGAGGACACCTGTTATCGGGGCCAGACAGCCTCTTGAAGATAAGGACACCACTAGGCATGGAGCAAACCTTCCCATCTTTTTCTGTTACTACACCTGGAGTTGTCCTCATAGACCTAAGTGGGATGTCACCAATGTCACTTTCTTGATGAGTTATGACAGATTCAGGGTTTACAAGTTTGCTCTAACTGTATGCACATTTTGTGGCATATATTTATTTTACTTTTTCTGTGAAAAATCTTATTCAAAACCATGTTATCTGGACTAGTCTAGGTTTGCACAGCTGTTCTAAAATTTCTTCTTCTCCTCCCCAGCCCTACCTCAGGCCAGAGCTGCCTTGGCCTTTGAGTGCCTTGATGCCAGCCCCAGCAGAGATCATAGTGTCTTTGCTCCACTGTGGCAAAGACAGATTGCAGTAAACGGGCAGATATGCCGAGTTCAAAGGATGGACAAAACTTCCCTGAACATTTTAGACTGAAATTTGATTTTGCTCCTGGATTGGGGCTGGTGTGTTTCATGAACTGAGTTGGTTTCGATTAGTTGGTGAAACAAGCAATTCATGTTTTTTTCAGTAGAGAAGTATCTTTTAGGGGAAGTGTTATTGCTGTTTTTCCCTCCATTTTCCTGTTTCTTTTGCTTTTGAATATATCATGCCAGCACTAGAGCAGTCTCTAAAACACAGATACTCAATACTAACCTATACTATTTTCTAGGGAATACTACTTAATCATATTCTATGCACAATAGCAATTTAATAAAATACAGATGTTAAAAATAACGAAGTCTACCATTCCTAGCCCCACTCCTGAACACCCATTATTGTCTCCTTCCAGCAGTAAGAAATGGGCATTTAATCTTACTTTTAACTTTCAGTCTTTAAATCAGTTTTAAATCCATGACAAGACTTTACATCCTACCCCATTGTTAGCAAGATTCCTTAATTGCCTCCTTTAAAAGACTTTATCCAACCCTTTTGAAAGTTTAAATAAATTATATCCACTGGTTCTCCTTTATCCATTATTTGTTAACTATTTCAAAGAAATCTGACAGGCTATAGAAATCGTGCTGATTTGTCCCCATCATATTATCCTCATCTAGGTCCTTTATAACTTGATCTTTAATCATTCTCTCAACCATATTTCTTTTCACTGAAGTGCCTCCCAGGTTTATAATTTCAGGGATCACCCGTAACACCTTTTTGAAAGAAGAGGAACAATGTTGATCACCCTCAGATAAAACTTCTTTTTTTTTAAGTAATGCACTGTTGCCATTTGTTGGTTGCTCTGTTACCAGCTGTGGTTATCTACATTTATGACCTGTAGGCTTGATTACTGCATCTAAATATATTCAGAGGTAAATCTGGCAAATCTGAAAAATCTGCAACTAGTACACACACCCACAGCCCACCTCAGCAGCTGGACTTGTCAGAAGTACATCCCCACGGTACTCTGCTTTTGCCACGGGTTCTCTACAGAGCTGAATGCAAGTAATGTCTCCATCCTGACATTCAGTACCCTCACAGGATGGACCCACGCTTCCAGGGAATGAGACAACCTCCTGCAACACTGAACTACGCCCTTCTCCGAGGATCTGCTGTAGGATCAGTCAGCAACAAAGGTGAGGCTTGCAAAACTCAAAAGACAGTTGTCTCAGAGGCTGGTGCAAGAATAAAATTAACTTTTGCAAGAGAGGAAAGTAACAGCAATACTGTATCATATTCCCAACAAACAGCAGAATTTATTTCTTGCGTTTTAATTAATAATAGAAATAAGCATGCCCAGATCTTTGTCAGACAGTCAGCGGTGCAGCTAAAAAAGGAAGCAAGATATGTACATTCTTAAACTTTAAAATGCATAAGGCATGCAGATGCTATTTTGACAAGAGAGTGAAACCTAAAAACCTAGAGAGCTATTCCTCTGAGTTTCCTCCAAACTCGTATCATTGCCATACAGATCCAATTATCTATTACAAATTAATTCTTCTAGTCCTTCCAGCACATTTTTTATCCCTTTGTCTCTGTCAGAACGCTGCTGTCACTACTTGCAAAGAAAACTAATGGAGGAGGTATTTCCCCATTGCCTAGTGATGCAAACAAATAATCTAGCTTTTCTACACTCTCCTGCTCATCAAGCTGAACTGGGTTTGACAACTGGAATGTATTAATTAAACCCTTGCACATTTAAGAGTAAAAGAATCACTCTGCCAAATAAAATGGGACAATAATGAGGACAGCATTGGAGCATCTCTACTGAAAAGTTGCCACATTTCTAGACATTCATTCACCCACTCATCCTTCCCCCTCCCCCAGGATCGCCAGTTTGGTATGAAGCTCAGAAACAAGTGTAACAGCAAGCAGTGGAGGAGACAATTGAGTGCAGTGTGTATTTTTTAATTTCCCTCACTAACGACATGAAGAATTGATTGTTTCTAAAAGGATCATGTATTATTTCTTTCCACTATTCTTAAGAAGCAAAAGCATAAGGCTAAGAAGGGAGTCCGCACTGTACCACGCAAACACTCAGAATCAAGGCCATTTTGATCTGCTCAAGAAAGGCATTTACCATCACATACAGGGTCTCAACAACCCTCTTCTGGGTTTTACAAATTGCTTCCACTATGGAGTGCCCCTTGCTTTTGTAGAGTAGGATGCATCTGGGGAAAACACCACTTGAAGGCTTAGCTGCTACAACAAATGGACCTCAGTGCACGGCAGGAGGAGAGAGCATACTCAAAACTCCCTTTCCTGCTTTCTAGACTATAGCTCAGGACACCAGATTGCAGTTGCAATCCAGGCAAGCCCAGCTGTGGAGAGTCACCTGGAGTAATTGGTGTCGTTGTCAGATGGCCATGAAGAGAAAGCCTTGTCACCACATCCTCTAAAAGCACTGTACAGCAGGGTTTTCCAAGGACAGCCTGGAAGGGAGAGCAAGGCACCAGACACTTGGAAACAACTAATTGCTTGAGTGAGAGTGTAAACTTAATAAGTAGGCCACACAGATCACATCTTTACCACCAACATGCTGAACCATTTATAAGAAAGTTTTGTAATTCTGCATAATTAAGTCTTTTAATAATGTAGATTTGAAGACTACAGAGCCACTGCACTTAAGGTTGATGTTATTTTAATTACATAGAAAAGACATAATTTGGGAAGAAGCCTTGCTGTTTATTACATTTACTTCTGTCAAATAACTTATAATTGTGTGCCAAAGTGCCTGAGAAAAGTATTGTGGGTTTTTTTGCCATTTTTAAACAGCTTATGCCACTCGAAAAGGATTACTTCCTTTGTAAATTGCTGTTTCAACTGAAAGGTAGCAATTAATTAAGTCATTTACATAAAACTGTCTTGGATCAGCTACCTACAAAGATAAAGGCTGAAATCTACCTTCTAATTGAACAAATAAAGTTTTAAAAATAAATATATGTTGGTAACTATGTGTAATAATACAAATTAGGAAATTTAGCTGATAAAATGAATATATCAGAAATTAAGACTAAATTCTTATCATCTAAATTGAATAGGAACAGTCTATAAAAAAAAATTCTTCTAATTTATCTTTCATTTATTGTCACATTACATATCTTTATATCATTTGATGTCTTGCCATATCATATGATGCAAAGGTAGAGGAGGTGGAAAGTGTACTTTAAGCAATGTCCTTATTCTGATCAGGTTTGGTTTTCTTTTGGCTGGGGATGGACAGGAGAAAAAAGAAAAACCTCTGTTTTTCATGAACAGTCATTATACAGAGCAGGGAATGATAAATGATATCACTTAGCAAAATAACCTGGGGTACTTTAACACACACAATCAAAAGTAAACTGTTTATTTATCTAACTAACTGTATGCAATGTATATGATTTCATAGTATACCAATATCTCAAGCAAAATAAAACAGGTGTGTCTTTTATTGCAATAGTTTTAGAAGTGGAAACACAGTTTAGAGCAAAATCATGGTCTCTCTAGCATTTAACTACAATCTATATTTTTTGCACTGTGCGTAAAAGAGGAAATTGTACCAAAACTTCTTATGCCAATGGTGAAACAGATTTACACTGGAGGTTTGCACTGCTGCAGCTACAGCAGCACAGACAGAAGGACCCCATGCAAAGTAATTTTTATGTCCAACCTCTAGCACAGAAGGTGGTTTCTCATCCTCCACCTGTGTGGTGGTTCAGCTGATTAATGGTCTGACTATGACAGCTGTTACACATGCAAAACTTGCACTGATGCGAGTGGTGGGGGTTTTTTGTCTGCATAATGACTCGAGGACACAACTCTGAATCATATCACACATTCTGAGTCAGGTCTCTTCCTTTCCTAATTACTGCATTCTTTGCTAATGGATGGCATATATTTTCTTCCAATATATCTCGACCAACTGTTCTTGCCAGACATAAATCAAGCTTATAAGACTAAAAACAATCTAGAGAGATTTTGTATTAAAGCTTGCTATGTCTGTCTCCAGGCAGAAATTCAGGATCTCAGAAGCAGCTGAGATTGGTTATCACACACGTTGTGTCTGCACTTACCAAACCAGATCACTAAGACTTATGAAAACATTTATGTATACAATTTGGAGTACTTGGTGGGAGGATGCATCTACATAACCAGAAGCACAATGGTAAGCATTCACAAGGGTCCAAATCAACAAGAGATTTCATGCCACAAATATCCCAACCTCAATTTTTGCTACTGAACAATAATAGGACAATTATTCAGTCAGGATTACTGGGTTTCTACATCTGGAAACAGCAGGGCAGGTAAGCTCTTCAGGGCAGAGGACAGCACTACTTCTAGGTTTACGCAGAGCCTCCACGCTGTGGGCTGCCATTTGAAAATCTAAACAGACAAATACCTAGCAAATAATCATTTAATATAGTGCTGTCTGATCCTTGACTGCAGTCTGATCCTTGATCACGATCTGATCCTTGACCTCAAAACTTTATAACATTTTGTAAAATCATCTGAACTGAATTACTGAACTAAACAATTTTTTTTTCCCTTTAACTACACAGCAAACTTGTTCTCTGTGTGGAATTCCACCCCTTCCAAGTCCACAGCTGAGTTGCTGCTGTTGGACTTTAACAGTCGTGCACAGGATTTGCACCTTCTTGTTATGCTCTTGCCTACGGGGGCTTTCCAGCTGGACCCACAGAATGTGAACCCGATGCCCAAGTCCTCTCCCCATGGACCAGATGGGATTTCCCACCTGGAGGAACACTGGAGGCAGCTGTTAGCAATGGCACTGAGTCTGGGCAAGGCTCAGAGGAACCTGTGTGCATGCTGTGTGTGGAGGGTGTAGGGTAATTAGGGAGGATGTGCCAGTGATGCAACACCCTAAGGAGAGCTGAGCTGCCAATGCCAACAGGTCCCACGGCAGAAGAGCAGGGTGGCTTAGTCAGTGACCAGCTGCTGGTCACAGAGAGACACTGGCTCCCCATCATCTCTCACTCTACATCACTTTCAGGAGCTGTCAGGCACCTGTGTTAGTGATTTCTTCAGCTCCAGTCTACCAGGTAAATGTGACAAGCAGTCACTGAGGCATTTTACAGATTAAATAGAGTATTTCTTGCCCTGTTTTTATAGTTATTTCAAGGAAACATTTCAAAATAGGATATAAGAACAGAGAATTGCACATCTAACATTATAAGCAAATTATAAACACCTTTAGAAATACACCTTTGCACAAGCCTGCACACACGTAAACCAAAGCATAAATACAAAGATGTAAGTGCACTACAGAAGATACTATTCACAAATGCACATAATATAAAAGAGAACATGTCACTTCTTGATGTAATCTTCACTACTAGTCTAAA
Source organism: Corapipo altera (assembly GCF_003945725.1). Classification (NCBI taxonomy): domain Eukaryota; kingdom Metazoa; phylum Chordata; class Aves; order Passeriformes; family Pipridae; genus Corapipo; species Corapipo altera. Next base: position 10,226,720 of record NW_020884896.1, on the reverse strand, counting down.
ATTATCAATCAAATAGGATGCAAAAATCTGAAACAGTCCAAGGATAAACCTGTTTTCTTTTTTCTTTTCTGCTTCTCTTTCAAACAGTGTTTCAGAAAATCTCTTTGCATTTTATAACTTCTCACAAAATTGAAATTAAGTATCACCCGGGTAAGTTTACTGATCCCTGGCATAACAAATATTACATAGGTTCTCTGCCTCTGTGAGAGTGCACTACACCTGCTAGTATGTAACACTTTCATTTTATGTTCAGCACGTAAGTTATGATGACACAGTCATTGCAATGAGAACCCTTATGCATTGTGTGTGGTCATCTCATGACAATGGAAACAGATAGCAGATAAATCCACTCACCACATTACAAAAACAGAACATACTACAACACTATCCTCCCACACTTCTCCATCCATCCTGTATCATAGTCACTAGTGTTAACATGATTAATAAAACACAGTTTGACCAATAACAATCTGCTTTTACTTTCACCAGGAAGCTCACCTTTCCTCCTTTGCCTATGTCTCTTTTATTGTTCTCCACCTCTGGTTCTAGCAAATGGCACCACTTTGCAAAACGCTTAGAGATGCTTCATCTGTGGAAGATGCCATGCTGAATAAACCTCTACATTGCTTCACTCTGCATGTGTCAAAAGTGAGATTTCTTCTGCCACTAATGACAAGTGTCTTCTAGAAGAGACAAGCCTAGCCTGAGGAGCTATTCAAAGGGTAAATGCTATCTGTGTTTAAAAAGAAGATCTACCCTTAGCAGAAAATCTGATAAGTTCTTATTTGCAGGAATATAATAATTTCTTATATCAAGATTGATTTGAACAAGAGAAAAGAACTCTACCACAGCTGCATTTTTTACACCCAAGGTTTTAACTTTACACCAAGAAGTTAAGACCACTGCTGCACATGTATAAGGCTGCATCTCCAGAATGATTCATTTCTCTGAAGTCTAGCTAGAAACTGGCCACAGGTAAGCAATTCAGTTTTAAGGAAATTTCCATTTTTGTAGCTCCTGGATAATTATTTAGATGTATCTATTAAATTACAGGAATGAGATAGTCTTACGAATGAAAGATCATTAGCTCTGAGTTGCTCCTCCTATTGCTGTTGATTTCTGTGATGCAACAACCTTTGGCAAATATACTTGAAACTATGTCACACTTGTCTCCTTCTGTGGATGTAATGCCTGTGAAAGTTTTCTGTTATCTGGAAGTTGTTTTCATTTGTACTCATGGAACAGGTAGATAGTAGTTAAAAAGTTTCCTTATTGCCTTTACAGAAAAATGAGTTTGAGAGATCAATTCTGGAAATAAAATTATAATTCAGTTTCTACTTCTACTGTGCCCTAGATGACTTAGACATTACCTCATTGACAAGGATCAGAAAGAAACCACTGTTTCAACTTGCCAAGCCTGTGGCTAGAAGTGACATTCTAAGTCTGATCTTAAGTAATGATCCCTAAGTAAAAGGCTATATAACTAATTACTAATCCCCAGAGCTGTCTGGGCTATAGACAGCACCATCATGCACTATTTATTTATTTGGATAAAATTCTGTATCAAAATATTTCAGCAGGACTACAGTGACCTGGCAAGATACTATAGGGATGGATGACTTAGATATGCCACAGATCAGACAGATAGTCTTAACAAATCTATGACTCTCAAAATGTTAAAACATACGAAGCTACTTTATAAAAAAGCAAAACATATCACAGATTTTCTTTCTGACTTTTTTAACTTAAGGAACAACATATAAAGAAACAATATTGCAGAGTCTTAATTTTTCATCAACTAGCTCTATTCCTAATTATTCCCATATTTTATCCTCTGCAGATGCCAAAGATAAAATAGAGACATAATTAAATGAAAAGCAAAGAGGAGATGTCCTGAACCTAAATGTGTCTAAGATAACCTAGTTTTTGAAATCTAAACAAATGCCTCTTTAAACATTTCTTCTGCAGTGTGCCTCACTTGGAAGCATCTTCATTTCCATGTGAAAATCACAAAATTGAATCCCTGACACCAACGCAACTAAGACCTCAAGAGCTTTTCTTCCTTAAAATGTACAATCATTTCTCACTAGCTGACATTAGCTGTTGACCTCTGTGATTTGTTATCTTCGACATAAAGTACACAAAAAGCTTTAGAAATTCCACATACAGGACCATCTGGTTAGTGTTACCCCATTTATTCCATTCTTTTTCCATTAAATGTTTGAACCAGAAGTATACGAAACACTAATAGTAAGTAGAATGTTCAACAAATGTTAATGACTGACTAAAACTAATCACATTTTTCATTCTAAATTCCTCATGGAAGAAATCTGTTTGTTTTCAGAAATCTTCATCATTTGAAAATTTTCTCACTGGCCTGAAGAACTGATAATTTTCCTTTTTTTTTTACAATACTTACCAGTTGAGTTGAAATGGTACACATTTTACTTGTGCACACCTTACAGCTGCTTAAGTCCTGTGATAGGACTACACCTTCTTTGCTTGGTGTGCTGAATAGGAAAGGTATGTGCTGGCTTTCGAGTGCATGGCAAACAATATTCCATGCCCAGGTGCACAGAATCCTTCTCTGAAGTTCACATATGGCAATGAGTAGGAATCCATTTTCTCCTACAAAAATTTTCCAAGCCGACATCAGTTTGCAAACCAATTATATGACAAACCAGAGGAGAAATGGGCACAAAGTCATCCCACTCTAGAAAAGGCAACAGATAGTTATCATGATGCCCTGTGATCTGAAAGATCAACATCACAGAATCACAGAATATTCTGAGTTAGAAGGGACCTACCAAGATCCTGTTCTGTAATTCAGACTGAAGACTCACACTTCACACATCAGCTGAAGCTTCTGTCTACTCACCCTTCTACAGAAGGTGTCTCTCTTTCTCCTGCTGTAATCATTCATTTCCAAATTACAGCTATTCATTACAGCAGACATTTTGATCCCCCCCCCAGCTACCCCAGACATAGCCGCATAACCATTTAGATGGATGAGAAAAGGGCACTGGACACTAGGTCTGTATATATCTCTTTCATTCTCCTTTTGACCAGAAACTCTTTGTCAAATGTGGTACAAAAGTGCACAATGGCAGTATTGTATGGTTGATTTTTTGGGGGGGTATGTGTCTAAAAAATCTCTCCCTATCTATGCTGAAATAGCAACATTCTCATCTGTGCATATGGGTATATCAGATAGCATTCACAGGACTCAGGACTTTCCAAAAATGAGAACTGAATATTGGGCAGTTTATCTCTCAAACCCAGGATAATTCCCAGGCACTGGTGTGGGGAAACTGACATGTTCCAACTCAGTTTTTTATTCTAGCAGTTAGCAATTGTTCCTCAAGCTTTAGAGCTCCCCTCAAACTTTCCATTCCAGACTGAAAAGAATAAGTGAGGACCTTGTCAGGAAGAGAAGCTGCTCAGCATATCAGGCAACACCTGGAATAGGATGGTATTGCCATTTTGAGAGTCTAGTTATCCTCCAATGCATTGACAGGCTTCCAGTGACTGACAGAGTCAAGGGTGGGCCCTGAGTTTTTGTGCAACTGCATTACATTAAATAAAACATATTTTAGATTGACTCCTTCGCATTTACGTGCATTATAGAAATGTATATAACGTGCATTCAGGGTAGAAATATATTATAGGAGCGCACCTATGTTCATCATGTCAGTGAAAATTTTATAAACTATTTTCATATTTGCAGCAAAACAAAGCAGCATTAGATTTCCAAACCAACGGTAACCCCTCACTGAGTCTATATGTGTTGCAAGAGCAAAGTAAGAACAGGATGATGTATGGCTTGAGAAACTGTTAAGGAAACTGAATCTCCTTTCATATCATCTCAGGTTCATCTTTTCAAACACTATTATAAATTAAAGAGCCATAATGAATTTTGTCATGGGTGGGGGTTTGGTTTGAAGCAACAATACTGTGTTTGATTCAAGAATAATCAATTGAAACCTATAATACCAGTGTGCCAGCTTTTTTAAATTAACTGACCACAGCTAGCAAACAGCTATTAACATGGTGACTGTGTGGGGATACAAAGATATGCAGTGTCTGTGCTGCTGAACCACAAAGTATTTTTAAAAGAAGAAAAAACTAAAGAGGATGACCTTCCCCTCCCCAACTGGTCACTAAGACAATGAACTTATTCAATCTTTACAGTCTTTTGTGCTTCTTTATAGGAATATTCCACCAATTTCCAAAATTATAGCTGGTGGTTGGCTTAATATGATTTGTGTGTTAAACAAATGACAGTGTTCACAACAGGGCTAAGCATTACATTAAACCAGTGATTAGTGCACCCTTGTATATATGTCACATGTCAAACCCATCATACATCTTTGAAATTGATTATAAAATCCTCTGTACGTATGTACAGTAATAAGGCCACCCTGACACTGAAACATCCAGACACAGCTTACTATTCACTGCTAAATTCATCCATTTGGCAAGATTGACACCAACCTTTTCCATTTTCTCTCCCTAACAAACTGCAGATGTGTCTCTCGTGTGCAGGAGACAAAAACAAAAGACTTAAAGGATGACCTTCAACACAGCAATATGGACATAAGCTGGCAGTGGCCACGGGAGTAGCAGTGCTGGCTGTGCTCTTCCCAAGGAGAATGGACCAGTGCAACGTCACTGCTCTCCACTGGCACAGGGGACAGGAGAGATGAGGTCAAGCTAAATCCTGTGTCTCCAACCCAGGACAGAGTTATGCTCCTATTGGAGCTCAGGATCAGCTCAGGACAGCTCAGATCATCTGTTCTAGCCTTTCCATCAACAGCAGATGGTTCATACAAGAATACAGTATAGCTCAGTTCTTTTTTTCTCAGATTTTGAGGAATATGGTTGCCTAAGGACAGATATGTGCTTTGCTATAAGACTGCCTGGTAGTAAACACCCTTTAAAAAAATCCAGCAATATTTTTCAGAAGCAAGTAATGAAAACTGCACAACTGAAGACATAACAAAAACAGTGTTTTTAACAGACTGAGAAGTCTGTTAAGCTGAATTTTAAATGATTATGATAAATCAAAGGATTCTTGTGCCATTCCTGCACTAATTTAAAAAAAAAAAACAAACCACAAATGGAGACATCAACTACTTTTTTTTTTTTTTTTTCCCAGCAGGAAAGTATACATTTGTCCTATTTCCCTATAATAAAGAACAAGAAGATTCTTCAGGCTCAGGTAATATAACTGTTCACCTCAAAGGTAGATGCCAGGCTTAGAAAATTTCCAGTGATAATTCCTGAGTTTCAGAAAGCAACTATGAGGAGCTGGTTATAACGGGGATGCATACAAAGCCATCCTTACAATGCACCTCTTCCTTCTGCTTATTGAAAGAGCGGCTTTGGAAAAGCTTGAAGAATTTTTTTTTGATACTGGCATTTTCTTTGCTCATCACTTTGACCATTGTTACTCCTCTTTGCTATGGTTTCCCTTTTTCTGTTATATAAACATAATCTACTTGATTTTTCTTTCAAAGCATTCTCAGCCTAATCCCCTCCCAACCTATTCTCATTCATTTATTCCAGAGGGGAGAGCTCCCACCTCCAGTCAGCCCCTGACAGTAGGCTCCATCACCCATTTGTTACCTTTTCAAGCAAGGATCTTTGTGCTTTCTCCCCTGCTGCCCCCATGCTTGGGTAGAGCTCCTTGTTCATGTCCACAAAGCTGCCTCGTTATCCTCCTTCAAATCCCCTCTCAAGCCTCCTCTTAACTCTGATGCCAGAAAAAAAGCTTGACAATGGCTGTGCTGCTGCAATATTGAGCCCACTACCTATGAAGCCGACCTTCTTATTCACTCCTCATGCTTCTCCATCTGCTTGTATCCACCTGTTGTCTCCTGTCATTGGTTTTAAAAGTTATCAGAGGAGAAAGGGCTAAATCAGATTGAATTACTCTGCCTTTGCTGAGAATGCATATTCCTGTCAGCTGACATGAGGCAACTTGTTACCCTGAGAAAACATCTTTATATGCCTCAGCCATCTGGATGTAAATTCTCTGGAGGGGGCAACTCTGCTCTGTATTTGGACACTGCCTTAGGATCTTGGTCCTGGCTATTTCATAGCACAAAAACATTGCTGGATATATAATAAGAATTATGTTTGCACTTCTAGACACCCAACTGTATGTGTTACCATAGCTTGGGAGCCTGGGTACATGGGCAGAAGACAGAAAGTTTACTAAACAATGGAATGAAATATGAGTCAGCCTCGCACAGCATTGAACATATGGCCAGTATTTAAATATGACTAGCACACAGGCCAAATTCCAATAAACTTTTAGCAAGTTGGGTGATAGACATATACAGCTACAAACTACCTGGTTACCCATCCATAAGCACAGTTACTATGAGCAGGGCATTAAAAAAGCTTAACTCCAATGGTAACATCATCTATTTCCATCAGGTTGCTACTTTCACTGCCTCCTCTCTCACACTGTTGGACAAATAATGGAGCAGCATTTCTCAGTCTAAACAGCCTCATAGACAGGATTAAAACTTTTAGCTACTGTGAAATTATCTCATTTACAAAGCTAGATTTTATTTTACAGATGAAGTGGTTTTTGAGTGATGCTAACAGAAGTGGGTTGCTGCTGTCCAGGGCAGGGAAGAAGACTTCCTCTGAGCAGGGAAATCAACCCTGTGAAGTGTTCAAAGTCAAGAAAAAACATATTTGATTGAACAATTAACCCAATTTTTAATATGTCATTTACTTAAAAGAAAAAAAGTAGTAGTATTTTTACTGTAAAAATAAATATGTAGCATTCAAAAGCAAAAATTTCAACCTTTAATTCTGTGCTTGCTTATTGTCTAAGAGTGAGGCTTGCATTTGCCTTTGCCTAAAAATCCCACTTAGGAGAGTGTGGGATCTGTTTCTTCTTTTTTTAAAAAAAAAACTTTCAAAAGTGGAAAAAATTCCACAGAGGCTGCAGGGTAATGTTTTTCATTAACCGGAACGTGCATTTTCAGAAGTAAATCTGCATGCTTTTTTTTCTGGCAATAATTAACAAATTATTGTATATAATTTTTTTAAAAATTACTCCACAGATAATGAGTTTTCTGTTACTTTACACCAATAAATACTGCCAACCTGTTTGTTTTTAAGAACAAAACAAGAAGTCCAAAGCCCATTGCCGCAAGCCATATTTCCAATCCCTATCTTCCACATAGTTTTGATCTATAAAAAAGAAAATCTTTTTCTAAAACTTAATATAGAAAAATAAGCATGACCAAAACAGTTTCAAACCCCAGTCTTCAAATGAAAGTGCAAAATGAATTTGAAACTGCAACGGAAGTAACATTTGTTTTAGTAAACAGCAATTTGTACAGATAAGGTTATTTACACAAGAGCTCAACAGATTTTTTCCATCTGTATTATTTGACAAGATGGATCCAAAATTCAAGAAAAGTAAAATTGAATAAACAAGGGTATCCGTATATTTAAAAAATCGATTTCTTTTATTACTCCACCTAATACTAAATCAGCCCAGTGCACTGCCATTTAAAGGAATTCTTACAAAGTTTGAATGAGCAAGTGTACTTCATTACAAAAGATAAAAGTTTCTTCTTCCCTACAGTGAAAACAGGTAATTTCAGAAGCTGTGGCTTATAATTATTCACTGCTGAAAGGCTTTTAAAAGGTCCATATTGAAAACAGTGACCCTCAGCTTCCCCTCAGAATGAATGGAGGTAAAAATTCTCATTTTGCTGGAATGCTGGTTGACAACTGTTAAGCAAAACCTGTATTTCTTCATTACAGTGTGGTCTGCAGGTTCATTTAAATAACAATATCATCCAACATAAAAGTCACAAAAGAATTATCTGGCAATTTCAATATGTTGAAATATATTATTAGTGCTAACAATGGGCACCTCAAGTAAATAAATGAATGTCTGTTACCAGCAGCATTACTTCCAACTATTTAGCTTTATGGAATATCAAACTTTATAATTCAACACCTTGGTCAAGAGTGTTTGCTTGTGTAACTTTTGAACTGGAATTGACATATTTAAATGTCTCTCCAATTTCCTCTTCCTTTCCCCACCATTACCAAGAAAGTAAAAAAAAATACATTGCCCGAGCACAGGGAGCACTATTGTGTCCTTTCACGAGGTATTTAAAGAGTCACCTTCATATTGTCATTATTTTTCAAGACAAAATAAACCCCAAATCTGGAAATTAGTCTTTTATTTTTTGAAAGGCATCAATTTATAAATTATATCAACCATATACAAAATGCATCAACAGTCTTTTCCGACCTGCAAATCCCACAGATCTCACAGAAAAAAATTATCATTTTAGAATCTTATTATTAAGGGAATATAATCTCTATCTCAAGAGACACCACCCAATTCATTACCATTAGGATACAAATCACAATACAAGAGTTATACACCCTCTGAGATCGATATCATTGAGTCTAAAACCACGCAGTGGTTCAGGGTGGAAATTCAGCCTGGCACCCTCACCCCCATATACACAGGGCTCATTCACATCCCAGATTTTCCCCTCCTCCCCACTGTTAGTAATCCTGCTGGAACGTATGTGGCACCCAGACACAACAAGCTCTGATGCGGTCCCTAACAACGCAGGTGACCTGTGATATTTGATCATGGCTGTGAATGGGGCCGTGGCAATGACTGTAGAGCTTTCACACAGCTCTTCATTCTGGTGATGCTTCGAAGGCTCTGACACAAATTTCTCTTAGCTGCCTTTTGGATACACTACCCTTCTCTGCTGTGTCAGCCCTTGGGTGCTTCCCAAGGCACAGAACAGTTTGTTTGGTGCAAAGTTGGTGGTTCAGTTTTTTATCTCCAACAAAAGTTAGGTTTGATTTAAGTTTCCAGTCTTTGCACTGAAATGGCTGAAACACACCCCTCCCATTTGATTTTGTCAGGTTTGCTGTAGGATTGGCAGCCTCAGATGGATGGGATGGACAGCAAAGAGATGGTAATATCTTATACACCAAAGCTAGACTCCTTGGAGTACATCTGTCAATATTCTACATCTGCAGAGTTTGTTAGTCACTTCTTCACATCCAAGGTATCCACTACAGAGGGTACCCAAAAAACGTCACATGAAAATGACAGATTCAGCTGAGCCTAAAGAAAGAAAAAACTTTTCTCAAAAGACAGCGAATACAATGAAGTTGTGCAGTATGACTTGTGCAAAGATATTTACACCATTATCTCACGGATGATTGAGAAAAGAATGGAGACTGTTGGGATATGCTGAACCAGACACCAGCTTTAAAACACGAATGTAGTAAAATGATCCCTTTTTTATACCAGTGTAGAAAGGATGTAGTTTACAATTCAGGAAGACAAAATTTACCTATTTTCACATATCTGCAGGTAAAGAGAAATGTAGTTCTGTTTAATGTTAACTATATTGTTTTCATGGCCATATGTGGCCTGGCTCAGTATCAACCTCAAATGATTGCAGAGTTTGCAATGACTGACAAGATAGAAGTCAGTCTTGCAATGAAGGCAGCATATTCAGATACGAGAAACAAAGGTTCACTTCTAAATGTTGTGATGCATTCTCTGCACCACCTTTGGTAAGTCACAGTCTGTGCAACTACAGCATACAGCTCCTTTCTCCCATTCTTTGTCTTGACAAACAAGATTATTAACTCATCAGTGCAGAGGATTTCTCTTAATTTGTGTTTATACAGTAATTTGTACAACATGGCCCTAATTTCAGATGGAGACTCTATGCACCACTATACTTCTAAATAAAGCCTGGCTCAATTTCTTCAAGTCTATAGAGCCAAATTACAGCAATTCATTTAAGCAAATTGAAGAAGGGCTTGTATATGGGAAGACAGAAAGGGACTGAACATGTGGTTAGCAAGGGGGAGTTTCTTGTGCTGTTAATCCAATTCCAGGGTGACTGCTGGGAATCTTCTTTACTCAGTAAAGCCCTTAATTATGAAGAGAGTCTATACAGAACTGCTGAGGGCAAAAACAATGAGTAAGTGTCACGGTTAAACTATCTTTTCTTTCATAACTGGCTCGTTTCAAAAGTCTAACAGAGAAGTCTACAAACTCAGAACCACTGGACCAGAAGCACTATATTGTTTTTATATGATAAGTCAGTACACCAGCATCCTGTAGCTAAAAGGGTATTTCATCTGTGGAAGTATTTATAAATATTACACAAGTGCTAAAAAGAGTAAACATCAATGAATAGTAGGAGCCTGTGACGTCTCCACATGTGATACTGAGAACCCAAAAAGCAACTTGGCACTTTCAAATGCTGGCACTAAATACGGCCGAGTAATGTGTTTCTACAATTCTCATTCTATACATGTGTGATCTCACCCTCAGGTCTATAGCCAAATACAAGAAAAGAAATAAGGGGGAGCTGCAAAAACATGTGAGAAAGAAATACTAAATAGTAGTTCTCCAACCCCCACTGCTATGTGGCACAGAGACAATGTTAGCAATGGAAATCCTGTTGCAGGCAGCCAAAAATTCAAAGAGAAGAAGAATCCAAGCAGCAACAGACCTGAAAAACTCAAGAAGATCCTACAGCCAGACTTATAGCCTGTTTTGGTTTCCCTGCACAGACAGGTCTGATCAGGCATGCCATCTTTTTTCTTGTTTCTTTAAGCGTAAAAATGGGTGATTGCTCCTGACTTCAGCATATTTTTGCTCTAATGTGTAAACTGCCAGACAGTCCCACACTAGAGATCGATATCATCCAAATACTGTAAGGACTTCTGATAAAGTATTAACTGCGTGCTCTGACCAGTTATTAATGGAAGCTTTCTCAGTTATTGCAGTGATCATGTCAAAACCTGAGCCAAAGGAACTTATGCAGGCTCTGTCCAAGGAATACGACACAGGAATGTAATACACATATGGCAAAGATTTAATGTATGTGATGACTGCTAGGCAAATGATGTTTTTATTGTCCAAGAAACAATGGCATATTCAAATCTAGTATAAGTAAGGAGTGAATAATGATGTTAGATCACCGCACCACCAGGGAAACACAGAAGAAAAATTTGTTGCAAAATTTGTCTCTCTGTGAATGAAGTAAAATAATACTGAGGACAGGCAGGCCATCAGGAATCAAATTGCTTACAGGAAGAGGTGGATTGGCATTTTTTTATTGCCAGTAATTTTCTAATGAACTGTTGACAATCACAGATGTTCTTACACCTCAGACAGCTGGGGTTCTCAAAAATTCACCATGTGGCCAAGTGTCAAATTTTAACTGGCTTTTACCTGCCTTTGTGGTTCTGACTACTCAGAGTATGCCAGTGGTTTACGTTTTTTCTGTTAGTAGTTGCTGGCTAAATGCAATAGTTTTCACACAGCAGCAATGGTAGCTTGGCTTTGCCCTGTTTTGTAGGTAAACAGTGCAGCTTAAAACCAGAGTAAACCACACATGGAACAACAAAATGAAATTCAACTTGTAAATAGCAACCACAAAGGCACACAAATTTCCTAATTGGAAAGAGACATACAATTTTTCACTTAGCTTTTAGGAGCATTGTAAAAATGTGCACAAAATCACCAGTTTTCCACAGCTCTATCCCTTTTTGGCCACAAAAAAAAAAGCAAATTAAACATGGATTTGTAACCAATCCCTAAGCCATGAAATTTTCACAACAGCGATACAAGTTTTAGGGTAAAAAACCAAAGAGTAAGAATTAAAAACATGGGACATGCTATCAGACAATCATAATTATCCATTTCTCTAAATTATAGGTCTTTGTGATTGTAAACAAGAACATTTTCTGAGAAAGCTACTAGAATGGGATGTAAAAGTATCTTTATAGTCACTGCTGTGGTTTGATTTCCTGAAATAAACTAGAGTAAATTCAGAATTGCCCTGGATTACACAAGAAGTTAATCTATAGGAGTCAAATAAACCCACTGGAGATTGTCACATTTACCAAGCTTCATCTGTTAATTCGAGGGTGGAATAACTGTCCTCAGAATGTCTTATGTTATTCTCCCATGACAGGCTCTGCCATCTGATTTTGGTAGAAAACAAAAATGGAACTTTTACATGGGACTTCCTACAGGCTGTTTTATATGGGAATTATCCCAATATTAAACAGTTTCCTTTAACAAATACTGTTCTTGTTAGCTTCTGCTAAAACAATAGCAGTAGGCATAAATCAGTATCTTTTGAATGTTCTCTCTCAAACAAGGTATTTCTGAACTTGATAACATCACCTGAAACATTCTGTCTTTTTATGACCTAGAAAAATGGCTGCTATTCTAAAAATGTGTTTATTTTTAAAAGATATGTATTTGATAGTTTGACTTGTTTTTAATCATCTCATCCAGAAGTGATGTGCTAATAATGACAACTGAAGTACCTGAAGATACCTTTCATTTACAGATTTCAAATTAAAGATCTCCCAACACTTCGTGAGAATTGTCACCTTCACTTCAAAAACCAGGAAAAAAAAGGAGCAGAAAACACTTTTCATATAGTGGAGAGAGAAAGAAGTCCAGCCAGATTACATATTCCAGTCTGGTGTTTTATTGCTAGATGGCACAATCCAGTTCTTTCTTGTGCATTAATGAATATGTAAATTAAAACAAAGAAATTAACTACAAACGGTACTTTAGAACATGTCACAATGCCGGTAACAATTCTTTTGATGACTTCTGCTATGCATTACAAGTGCATATACTGCAATGGACTGTCACACTGTGGTTCCTCCCATATGGAAACCCTCCACCCAGTATCTTCCTTACATAAACAGGACCATAAGGCACAGGGGCTGTTTGCCCTGGACCACTATTAATATACCAAAATCACCCAGTAGCTCAGTGCTCCCCAGTGCCCAGAGCTCCTATCTGATTAGCAGTTTATGATGCCTCACTCTTCACAGTCATAGGAAGACCTACAGCAAATGCTCCCATATTTTTTTGTTTGATTTGCACTGTCATTGTGAATTCACAAGAATGGATGGAAATGGTTGTAAAAATAAGGACAGCCTTTTGCATGTCACTGATTCACCATGTCATGGTGCTCTCTTGGCTTAGACTGGATTTCTCTAAGGTGGGACTGCACAGACTCCTGCTCCACATAACTTATTGAATCATAGATTCTTCTCTTATGCAGAAAGCCTCTCTCTTCTTCTGTGGTCTCTTTCAGTAAAAAAGCAACTTTTGTTAGGAGAGATTGCCTTGCTTGTTCTCCCCTGCCCAAGCTCTCTGCACATTCTCCAAAACTATATTTTAAAGGACTGTGTTAAAACAACTGGCCTTTTGTTCTATCTCAGGGGACGCTTCATTGTTGCAGACCCCAAGACTGTGTCAAGAAGCCAGAATGAATGGGATTTCAAAAGCTGCTCCCAACCTATTGTGCTATGAAGCATCTTTTGAAAAGGAGCCAGCTTGTCACTCACTCTGTACTGTTAGCACCTTCTCCCTTCCCAGGGAATCTCAATCCAAAATGGAGATAAGATAACAATGGAGAAAGCAAATTAGCCCAATGTTCAAAATGGAGATGGCAGTCAGGTGTAGAAATACAGTGTACTTACAATTTCAAGGGTAATTTGTAGATTTTACAGAGCTCTCTGATAAAATCCAGCATCATTACTTACATGTATGTATTGCTGTTCCTTTAGCATAGTTTGATAAATATGGCAAACACACTGAAATACACTTTAGATTAAAATAAAATAAAATAAAAACCCCTCCTGTATGACTTTCCTCAGATACTCCAAATATAAAAATTTGTGTCTCTTTCTCTGTCACATAGCTCCTTCCTTTTTCTCCTCACCTCATAAAAAGTAAATCATTCTCTAAAAAGCCAAGTAAAATTTTAAAGCAATATTTTTTTCTGGAGTCATGTAATGTTTGGCTCTGTTCCAACTCTCATGCAGGAAATCTAGATAACATCTAAATAGCAATGACTTTTTCACTGAAGAGAAGCTACTGTGCAGATCTAATGCCTGCTCTCCCAAATGAAGTAATTGGTTTGACTGTAAATGACCAAAAGCTCTATTCTACTGAGTTACCCAATAGACTAAAGTAAAGAAATGCTTCTTCAGACTGCCTCCATGTGAGCCCCTAACTCATAAGCACTTATTTATCTTATGTTCTAGTGAGCTCCAGCCCAGGTTTTTTTTGGTCAACCTTCTGAGTGGGCAGCAAAACCAGAAGTGACCACAAGGATGTGGCTGGACAAAGAGTGCTGACATGTGTGACAGCAGATTACACTGGACTGACTGAAGCTGTGTCCTGCTGCACTCCTGGAGGTTATTGCCTTCAGAGGAGAGGTGCCTGAATGGGAAATGAATCTATTTGTGAACAGCTGCAGTTTACAACACAGTATTATACCGTAAATTAAACCAATGTCAGGCTACATTAATATAGCAGATTATAAACAGTGGTGGAGGAACAAATGCACATCCTATTCAGCTATCACCACGGTGGTTGTACTGACTTCCCAAAGAAAGGCAGAATGTACCATGAGTACAAACTGCTTCAGCCACGCTGGCTTAATTCACTGTTCAATGTGTCAGCAAACATGAGACATAATGAACGAACAAGCCTGGTTTCCTTTGTGAATTGAGCTGGGACACAGGGAAAAACAACAACTTGAAAGAAGAAAAAAAAAATTAGGAAACAGGTACAGATTACAATTGCATCATGTTTTACAATATGAAATGAATGAGCAAGTACTCATCCTAGAGCCTACAAATGTTGTATTGTCACAGTCTTCACTGCTTAAGCAGAGGTGATCCAGAGATATGGAAACTACCAATTGGGCAAGGAGGACTGCAGCAGGGATCTAGCCCAGAGATCAGCGTGGTCTGCCTCCTGCCCTTCAAAGACAGGCTGAGTCACAGTCTGAGAAGATGGACAGAACTGCTTAAAACACTGTCACACTGATCTGTGTGACAGCTTTGGGTTGGGGGGAGGTGAAGGGCGGAAATCATGTTTGGCATCTCAAAGGTAACTAAGTCTAGACCCTTGGAAGCATCATATAGATGCAGCATCTATACATGTGACATATGGGTGCAATTTAAGCACCTTTAGTTGAGATGGAGAATTGCAGCTTTGGCAGAAGCGGTGGAAAGCACTCCCTATCCTGCCTCTCCTTAACCTGGCTTCTATGCTTCACTCAGATTTATGAATCCCATGCTTGGACACAGGCCCCTAAAAGACAGGAGTGGCAAATTTGCTTTGCATGACCAGGGCTTAAATATCTACTGTTAACCAAGGGTGAATAGTATCGCCAGATAAAACCTTTTGAAAGCACAATGTCAGTAAACCAAGCTTAAACACGCTGACATACATGAAACATTTTCCTAGTGGCATATTTCATGGGCTCTAGCTTTACTAAACTTTTCAATTTATAGAAGCTTTGCCAACGCTTAAGTGTCACTAGAAATGCTAGATAATTAGGACTAAACACAAGAAAAAAATAAAGACAGTTGAAACTATCCATCAAATCTAAGTGCTTGCTTTACTTATGTTGTAGAACTGTATTTGCAACGATGCCAGAACAGTATAACTAGACATGTTCAAAGAGCAAAGAACAAATAATAACTAGTTAAATGTTATGCAACAGCCTAAAAATACTACCATTAAGTTAAGAAAATGGGTTCTCCTAGAACATTAAAACTACCCATTAAATGAATAACCTAATAATTGGTACTCCTGAGCTGTGACACTTAATAACCTGTGCAGGAAAGCATCAAATGAGATCTAGGGAAAATCACTGCAAGCAGAATTTAATTTGTACTGCAATAGTATCAGTCAACCACAGTCTAGAAAACCACAAAAAGATAGATAATAATGGTAAGATTCCTAAGACCATGAAGGGAAGGAAATCCTGAAACTACCTGACTAGGTTATGGTACTGCAGGACAATGCTCTCCAAGTACTGTATCATATCAACACACAGCCCCATGAGCTTAAAGTCAGTGCTTCTTCTTTAACCTTAATGTTCTTGCATAGTAAAAACAATTCCCAGACATATGGAAAGAGAGGGGGGGTTTTGGTCATCCAGACACCAGCCCTACTCTTTACTACTGCTCTTTTTCCCCCAGTTAATTCCCCTGATTTCACTGACACTGAGGTTGTATAAAATCAATTATTAAGTTCCAAATATGAATATATGCTTCAGTGAGGGACAGGTTGGAAAGAGCATGGACCAAATCCAGCTTGGGCAGAACTGCTAAGAAACCAGTGGTTTAAGAAGCACCTTCATCATTTGATGACCAGAGTGCCCTGATTGTATTTGCAGCACTTCAGAAAAGGAGAAACAGAACAGGGTGGTAGAGTTTACATTGGACCTCTCAAGTTTGCTCTGCTCAGAAGAGGTGAGAGCAGAACAGATGGGCACCTGCAGTTTTCACAGTCACAGAACAGCACTGCAGCCTGTCTCCTTCCCTGGGACCTCAGGCACAGCCTGACACCGGTCAGGTTTAAAGACTGATCAGCTGCATCCACAGGTTGTACAGTGGTAATGCTTAGTCTCCATGAGTCTTTTTCTGGCATTGTTATGCTGGCTAGGAACGAGAAAGACAAAACCAAACCAAACCCTGCCAACATTACTTTTCCAGCCAAACTTCCAGTGTTAAATAGTGACGGAAACATCTATTATTGACTCAGCTAACGTCCTTCAGAGGAGCAGTACAGCTGTGCCAGGGATAACAGACCACTGGCACCAGTACCAAGTTTGGCACTGACCTTGATTGGGGCTAAGGCCAACTACAAGGAGTTACAACACCTTCTCAAATAAAATATGGCAAGAGATTCACCAAAGGTTCCCTGTGAGTGAGATATATTAGTAGGAAAAACTCCTCAGGCAAGCGTATGATATATCACATAAAGCGTTCTTCAGTGAAATGACAATGCCAAACCAGCTGTTGGAACAGAGAGACGGCATTGTTAAACCTAAACTGGGATGGGTGTGACACAGTTTAAGAAACAGGCTGTTGACTAAGCAAGGGGAAACGTCAGCTTGACAACAAGCTAATCGGAAGTCATTGTAGATTCTCTCCTTGTATCTATATCTGCATGTCAAAGTCACCGTGGTTTTGACAATGACCATCACTTTACAGGCCTGCTACAATATTTGTGTCATCACCTTCCATTGAGACACTGAATTAATTAATATTTATTTTTTGAATGACTCAGGGCAGCATGTTACACAGGCAGTAATAATGCTTGAATTAGCACCAGGTTGTGCCATCAGTGGCTCTTAAGCTAATATTACTAGGACAAAACAAAAATCCCATTAAAAGGAGAGCATGTTTAGCACTGAGCACTAGAGAGGGGTATTTACATACTAAATCTTATTAATAAACACTCCAGTATAGTGAGAAAACAAATAGATATCAGCCTGATACATGTAAGTACTGAATCTAGTACTGCTGAGCTGGTATGAGCTGTCATAATCGATGGGAATTGTTTACACAGACTCCATTCCTTCAGTTACACAAACAGATCCCGTGTAAACACTAGACTGAACACATCGGTGCATGGCCCCATTCCAGGCTACTCAGAAATGCAAGACAGTTCCACTCTCAATGACAGCATCATCCCATAGCCAGAGTTCACAAAGCAAGGATGAGGCAAACACTAATTTGAAATTCCTCACTCAGGATGTACATGGGACATTGGGCGAGTTGCTTTCACTCAGAAGGAATTTTTCCCACTCCTCTAAAGCCTACTTTTCTCTCACACTTTATGGCAGAAAGTGAAAAGTTGAGTGGTTTTAATTACTCCTATGGAAAAATCCTATAGGATTCAGTAACTGGGGTGGGGCTAGGTTGGATTTTTACCTAGGATGACAGAAAAGATTTCTGCAGTGGAAAGTTAGAGGATGATACAAAGCCTTACAGAAAGAATACTCCTTTTCATTAAATTTGAATAGAGTTGTGAGAAAAAGCTTCAGAGCCCTGCTGATTTCTGTGGGTTTTCTTACTCAAATTCACTATTTCTTTTTAGAGGATAAAAACTTTTCTCCCAATATCGCCATCAAGAAGCTATATTTTTCTCATGTCTCATTTCTAATCTCCCTGTTCTTTTTTTTAATATCAATGTAGTGTATACACCCAGTTATTTTATAAACTTTGCCAACACATGACATGATGATAGTGCTTGTAAAACTAAAGCCAATTTCATTATATTTTACCTAAGGATAGTTATCAGGGGAACACTGTCTGATTCAGAAGAAAGAAAACATGCTTTCTTCATGCATTAGAATGTTATTAGCTTATGATACCTAAATAAACTTTACTAGGATGAAAAAGTTTACTATACACTCATAAAATGGACCCATTGCTGAAGCTCCTAATATTTGTTTGACATTTAACAGCTGATGGGCAAGCATACTAAAAGGAAATTATGTGGTTGAAATGGAGTTTCATAGTTTATAGACAACTTTAAGATAAACATTCAAAGCAGACTCTGGATTTTGCACATGAAAAAGACCAGCTATCAATTTTGAGCCATATCCATATCAAATCTATGCAAGATAATGTCATCCCATTTAAACCACATTAATACTACTAATCTGTTAATTTAGCTCATTTCTGAGTAACAATGGGACAAATCAGTTTGACCTGGTGTTTACCAAAGCTCTGGAGTGGTACCAACTAATTATCCTAGCGTGGTGAAAGTTAGCCTGCCAAGTAGAAATGTTAAAGTGTGACTGGGAGACAGGAAGGGTCAGAAGGGCTGCATATTTCTCAAGGATGAGTTTTCATGACACTGGACTACAGTCCAGACCAAAGTTAACTCAACAAACTTGATTTGATAATTTTAAAAAAGTTGAGAATTTGGAGAATTTTAAACCTCCTGAAAGTGAAGGCCAGTGAAGAATAGCCTCCTCCCACAGCTCTGTCAATTCTCCTTCAGAGCTGTAATATCCAGCCTAAGCTTCTAAGTCTATGACCAAAGCAAAGCCTCTGTGCTGGGCTTTCCTATAAAAGGGCTCAAGTGAGAACAGACAAGCTCTTCACAAACTACAGCACATTAGAAGGGAGCCTGCAAACTCTGCAAACAAATGTGCTAACCACCACCTCACTGGTTTCCACCATCCTTTCCCTATCACCCACTTTAAAGAGCTTTTTCATAATTTATTGTCTGGAAGGCAAAACAGTTAATGCTAATGTATTCAGGAACAGTATGCAAGAGGTTCCTAGGATCAAGAATCCGTTTCTTGCCTTATCTGACAAAAGCATTTTGACTGTTTAATAACAACAACAACAACAACTACCAAAAATCCACATTTTAAATCTCTAGGAGAAAATATTTGTTTTAATTAGGAAGCTGTTGATTAATTTAACCCTGTCTAAGCACCACAGTCAGCTGCCATTAAGCTGAAAAATACTTAAGAGTAATTAACATGGCATCTTTTAAGAACTTCCTAAAAGCCTTTAAGAACTTGTTTTCATTGTTTTCTGTCATTATAACAGAAATGCATACTTTCTTCATCAAACAATCGGAATATCAGAGCAGTTACCTTGCATGGGAAAAGTATTTCTACTTCCTTTCTGGGATCCATCAAAATCTGCTTGAATTACTCTTTAGAGAACCTGATGTTGATCAACACACAGTACAACTCCTGAGGACGTGAGAAATTCATTGTACCTAGGCTTGTCTGTTTATAAAATTGGCAGGGCATTTTTAATTGCATTCTCACCTCATGCACTTGTCACTTCATTTTGGGAAATAAAATTTTTTCAAACCATGAATTACATAAATTTCATGAAAGATTTCTTAGAGTGTTAGCTGACTAGCTGTTAAACAAAGAATACTCTGGTTTCTTACAGTACTTCATGATGTGCAATGGCAAAGAAATATATGCATCAATAAAACTTTTAAATTGTCATTATATTAGTGACTGTATCTCTTGAGGCTGGAACTATGAACAGCACCATTGTTTTCATATGTACAAGAAGTTGTATTTCAGCTGGCTGCTACATACAACTAGTTAAAACCGAGGTCCATCACTTTTACTTTGAATACTTGCTTGCTTCCCAAGGAGTCAATTAAGCCAATGGAACCATTCACAGAACAAGGATATTGGAATTCAGCCACTAAATCAGTCTGCTAACTGGTTAAATTGTGCTTACTTAGGAAATGGTTAGAAAACAATTCCAATTTATAGCATAAATTGAGCAAAAGCTTCACAGCCAGACAGAAATCTTGGACTGCTCCAGCAATTAGGGAAAGTTAAGCAACAGTTTTGCTCTAGTTTTTAAGGAGCTATGTTATGGCTGCAGTAGATAAAAAATGGAGTGCTTCCCCCTATCTTTCCCCAATAGACAGAGTAGAAATTCTTCATTTAAAAAGATCTTTAATCTTGAAGAAATTAGAAGCATACCACCTTCAGCTTCTAATTCATTACTTATTTGTCACCTAAAAGGAAGCCAAATTTCTTTTGAAGGAGAAAAGCTGGATATGCTTTTAATTTCCAAATAATAAAGACCTGTCTTGTACTTATCTAGAATAAAACCTAGCAGAAAATGTCTTTGAGAGCAAAGCAGTTCTGGAAACAGCCTGGTATTAGTGTAGTAGTAAGAAAAGGTGAGAGGAATGTGAACCAAACTACAGATGGTAGGAGAAAAAACACTTAATGCTAAAGATGTCAAATGGGCCCACAAAGACCTCTGAGAACCATGTACTACAGATTTAAGGGGCCCCAATGTTTTCCATTGAGGTGTCTCAAATTTCACTACTATAAGAACTTGCCATTACATAATATAACCAGAGCCCAACATCACTGCACAGTGCATCCTGATGCTGAGTACATGTCACGCTTCAGACTTCACCAGAGAAACAATGGCATTTGAAACCAATACCCGAGGGCATTCTTAAGCTTTTTAGCTATCATAAGTTACAAGACCTTAAGTGGTTCTTCAGTTTCATTTCCAGGGCAGTAACATTCCCCAAAGGCTTCTGGCATTGTATGGGAAAGAGTGTGCAGGCCTTTCTGGCCAGTGTTCAGCACTGCGAGGAGGACAGCGGGACACACGCAGATCCTGGAATGGGAGGCACCTGGGGAGGTGCCCAACCTTCCTGAGAACAAATTAGTTATTTGACTCCCTGTGAAATTTCAAAGGTGCAGGAAGATTCCAAGCAGTTTCACGCAAGGTAAAAGCTTTCAGAGAGAAAAAGAGACCTGTGACAAAGAATACATGTACACACTGCTATATGTGACTAGAAATACATGCTTCCGTTCTGGGGAAGTCTCAAAAATAGCAAAATACTTAGAAAAGTTGCAACATTTAGGACCTAGAGACCACTGCCCAGCCTCAAAATATCCCACGGACAATAAGCATCTATCATCAAACTGTCAGCTCAAAACACTGTGGATTATGTGGTCGTGGGTCACCAGTTGTGGATGAGAACAGCTGGGGAACTTGGATCAAACTGCCTTCACTGTATTAAAACATTGCAGTAACAGGCTATTTTCTTTGCAGATATCATACAGACGAATAGAAAGCCACATTCCTCAAAGTTACCTCCAGCCTTGTGTGAAGGATAGTTGCACTGTATGATAAGCACATCAGAAACTGTTCTGGAGTCACTATTCAACCAAGACACCAACTTACGCCATCTGTAGACTGGCAGATGATAGCAAAAGGGAAGGAAGGGTATGTAACAGAGAGGTTCAAGGGTGATGGTCTGCACAAAGGTCAACAATACAGAAGCCTTTCCAGGGAATTAAATACTTTCCCATCCTTCTTCCATCCCTCTTCATCATTAGTCATTTGTAAAGGTAGCTTATCACTGAGCCTTTTTACATAAATATCATTACCAAGTTAAATCAAAACAGGATGGTAATGGAAATTTGTGGAA
The DNA here is from genome assembly GCF_003945725.1 of Corapipo altera. Lineage (NCBI taxonomy): Eukaryota > Metazoa > Chordata > Aves > Passeriformes > Pipridae > Corapipo > Corapipo altera. The sequence goes on along the minus strand of NW_020884896.1, from coordinate 10,204,876 downwards.
TCCTTGTAAATGCAGTATGACAGCTTACATTTTATGACATAAACCAATTAAAACATGCTCATTTTGTTTCTAGAACTGCATTTGAACTCTATGAAATAAAATATTTCATGGATGTCAACAGGGAGAGAATGGGAAACAATCTGTCACATGGCCAACCTAGAGAAATCTCATGTGTCCACCAACACAGGTAAACTCAGGCATACACACAGTGGAGTGAGGTGCCACGGTACAGTTTTGTTCTCTCATGAGAAACCTCTACAAGTCAGCAGTAGCTGGTCTGACAAAAGTGTGAAAAGTCAGAGGCTAAAGACATGCTGTATTTTCACAGGAAAGCTAAGACTTGCCCAGTCATTTGAGGTCTTTCAAGAAAAGCCCACCAAAACTGAACAGGCCATTCTAAACCTTCTGTTTGTTTGTGACTCTAGAGAGCAATGTCTCCTCGAGTCTTGGTTCCGTACACTATATCTCAGTAAGGAGGCTCCCAAGAGAACATCACTTCAAGCATCCAAAACAAGAACCTTTTATATATGGCAAAGTAAAAGCATGAAAGACCTGAAAAACACCATTAGCTTTTTAATTAGTCCTATTTTTCAAAAACCTGATTTGTATCTCATATCATATTTAGGCAACAATTTGTTGGCCAAAGATGTTGCTCTAAAAGTGGAAGCAGAAGTTCTTTTTACTGGGTATTTTTTAATAAGAAAGACTCATATTTAAAACATAGTAAGGTAAAAAATGTTATTAAATATACAAGTGTATATTTAATATATTATATATATGTAGTACTATTACTACACGGTAGTCATTTTTTGTTGCTTCCTAATGCCATAACCATCTGGTAAAGACCTCAATTTTGTACACAATCTGTTTCAGTTTCTCCATATGGTTTAAATGTAAGGTAAAAGGTCAAAACACAACCTGAAATATTTAAAGTGGTCAATGACAGTCATACTGTCAATGAATTATCTCAAGTTTACTGTTAAATATGGATAGCCTTTGAGGTAACCTCCAGTACATGTCATGGCTTTCTAATGAGTTATTAAGTTATTAAGCTATGAAATATTTCTGAATTTTAAGCAAGACAAAGGAGTAAAACCCAAGTAAAACAAATTAAAAGGATAATAATTATGCAACATCTTGAGATGTACCAGGCAGTCACACTATGCATATATAAAAAAATACATTAATAAACTGAACATATTAATAAAAAGCTAAGAATGGCCTTTCAAGACCTCAACACTAATTGGAAAGGATTTAGACAGCACATCTTGAATAACTTCCATTAACAGTTTTGGTAAGTCACTGTTCAACTATCTAAAACTGGAATAATTTAAACTGCACAGTTCATCTATTGTATTATCATTTGTGAAAGATCAGTGAAACATCATTAGACAGTTTGAGTAATGAAGCAATTGTCTAATTGCCCCAACTTGAATCTTATTTCTGATGAACTTAAATGATTAACCATGAACTGGTTTCTACATTTGAAGCCCCACAGTTCAATTAAAGGCCAATGATTATCATCATCCCTGAGATAATTCACTTTGAACTCTGAAGAATTCTTTCAAAAAGGGTGACACTTAAGCGGATTTTATTTTTAACAAAGAGGCAAGCTTCAGACCCAAGAGGCAGCTGTTATGCCACTGTGACCAGAAGCACAGGAAGCCCATGCAACCCTCCAGCAACTTTGTGATCTGCTGTGGCACCATCCTGCAGAACAAGGAGATTATTGCATCAGAAACAACTACCGGGCCTCCCATTTGGCAGCCAACAATTTGCTCCTGGATCTTTCAAGTAATGGTCACTTATACAAAGTCTTTTTATAAGGGCGTGAGTACATACATGCACACCTCCAACCCACGTATCAGGAAGCCAGACAGAAGGACTTGTTGGACAAAAATTCCTGCTGAGCTGGGAGACAGAGTCCTGACCCACAGCCTGACAGTAATTCCCAGGGATGTCTCATGTCAGGGTTTATCCAAACAACTATGTGAGGATCAGGCCCAAGCCACAGTAACAGTTACCTTGAAGCCTATGACATGAACTCATTTAACTGGTCCCAGGCTGTACTTCATGGTCTAGATGAATTTCTATATCTTGCAAAATATGATACCCTCAAATATGTTTTTGGAAATGAGTATCTTCCAAGTTCAGCTGCTTGCTTGCATCTGTAGCTACTGGAACTTAACCCACTCATACAAAACATCCAGACCACGAGTTGACACAGTTAGTAATATCTAACATCATTCTTCTGACAAACTTCTGGATGCTCATTTCAAAGCTGCAATGCCTTCTTCTTTGTAAAAATCTGATAAGAAACAGCAGTCTCAGAATGACTAAATATCTGAGAACACCTCATGTCATTTCAGAAAATGCAGGTAAGCAGAACACTGTCACAGGGACACAGAGACAGGACAGAGCATTTCCCAGTGAGCACTTGGTAGAGTGAAAGTTCCCACACATGGGAGAGTTAGGGTGGAAGAGCATTGAACATTTGGCACTGTCACACTGTGGCATTGCACAGGGTCAGGAGTTTGCCATGGGGCATATTCAGAGCTTTTTTTATTGTTCATAAGCAACAGTCCTGTCATGCCAATAGCAGAAGTCCCCCTTGATTTAATGAAATCTACATAAGGTACAGTATCACAATTTAGCTCTTGCCTTTAACCCCACTGCAGCACAAAGTGTATTACAAATCTGCTACAGGAATCACTTCATCCAACATAGATATGCAGAAGTCTCAAGGGTGGAAAGTGGCAGCTGTTCAACACATTCACTCATAGAAATGTTACTCACCATCAGTATTTGTTTTGCTATTGTTACACAGTTATGTTAGCAGTGAAAAAGTCTGAAATATTTGTTTGCTTTTCAGAAACTATCCCATAACGACATTTTTTTCCTGCACATAATGCTTTCTGAACTGCAGATTAATGAGTAAAACAAGTGGTTAAAGATATCTTTTAAATATCATTCCTTTCTCATTTTATAGCTCAAGAGCCATGTGTCTCTCTTTAACATGTGATTTGCAATGTAATACTCCATGAGCTTCTATATCTGCCTTGTATAATAGTTTCAAATAAAATTTGGCTCTCTGTATATCTCAGCCTTGGGAACAGGACTGTTAAAATCCTAAAGGCCAAATACCAATATCCCTATAGGATTCTCATGCACATCTGCATTTCTGGAAAGATGATATTTTTAAGGGAAAAGCTTTCAATTAAACATTCCCCCAGAAACTATTGTTTTGCCCAGCTCTTTCTTTTTGCTCGCCTGGTAATGGAAACACCACAGGGTAAACCTTCACCATACAACAATTTCATCTGGTAGGTGCCCTAAGAATACATATTTGTAATAAGTTTTATTTTTGCTTAAATCCCCTTTAGATTTCTACAGTTGAGGTATAGCTGCCCCAAGAGAGTTTCTGTTCTAGTGAGAGGATTCATATCCCCACCCCAGGCTTGATCTTACCCTGTCATTTGCAGACAGAAAGTTGCAAACAACCCACTTGAATTGTGAATGAAGCTGCAAATGCCAAAATTTAGAGTGTCTTTCAGATTTTTGCTTTCAGCCGAAGTATCTAAGGCACTGGGTTGTAGACTCTGCAGATTCAGATGTAAAAGTGTGCCCATTTTAACCTCATGTTTATAGTTCATCACCCCAAGTTTCTTGAAAGTTGCACTTTTGAGAAGGAAATTTCTCTGTTTTTATTTTGGTGATCTTCTACTTGCTTAGGGGTTTTTTTGTTTGGGTGTTTTTATATTTGAAGAAACGCAGTTCAGCTATTGGAATAAGCAAAACATTAAACACACATATGTCCTTTAAATATACTATGACTTTTTTTGATTGATTTTTTGAAGCTGGAACGACAAAGGAGTTAACAGCTAAAATCCAGAACGAAAACTGAGAATTCTTACAGAGAATAAGGGGCTGGGCTTGTCTTGGAGACAAAATATTCTGGTTTCAACAAGACACATGAGCCCAAGCAAACCGAACACTGACTGACCACATGCAGTAGATTTTTTTGTTTGTTTTTTTTGCTGAACTAAGAAAGGATGCACCCAAGGGAGAGATTAACAAACTGAGGCTACTCAGTTCACAATGTTTGTTGTCCAAGTCACAGAGCAACAAAGAAAAAATGCCAGAAAGTCCAAATATTCTAAAATCCTATTGATTTTAACTTGCTGATGCTTCTAAAGCCTAGAAAAAGATAACCTGTGAGGCTGAAAGACCAGAAATACTGAAAATACAGTATTTCTGTATTCTGATGTGTGTGCCTATTACTAAACACCAACCTTCCCCAATATTTTTTTCCTTCTTTTTTTATAAAACTATGAAGACCATAACCTTAGAAAAGAAAATGTTCTAATACTCGATATGCTTAGTTTTCTTACAGTACCAGACTCACAGAAACCATGTTTTTTAATAGGTCCTAATCTAGTGTTTAGGGGTGGGTTTTTGCCCCCAAGATAAAGATTACTGTCTGTGGTCTGTGATGTCAGCAATTAGCACAACAAATCATCGTTCTGCTCCAGTGAGATGCTAAGCCAGTACATATTACTGAGTCCTACACTGGACATAAAAAACAACAAAACCAAAACCAACAAACTGAAGAGTGGGATTTCCAAAAGCATTCAGGACTGGCCGAATTTTACAGCCAAGGAAGTCAGAGGTAATTTAAAGCAAAAATAACAAAAACCAAATCCAAATAATACATATATAACCATAACATTCGCTTGTACCATATCTTAACAACAAAGTATTAGCTTGAACAAAAAATCTAGCATCCAAGGTTCAAAGTTGTTATTTGCTTACAAAGTCTGTTGGCATGAGACACCAGTGGAAGATAAGCAGAGCACTGATCACTGAGGGCAGACTACACCTCCATAACAGCACTGAGAACAGTATTGTTTTTGCTCTCCTAGTGAGGGCACTCTGGAGGGATCGCACAATAGCTGAAACGTTCTTGTGACATGAAACTGGGCCTGGAATGAGTATTTAACTCTTCTGATTTCATGTATTGAAATTGGCTGATGTAATGTGCTTCGGTATTAGGAAAAAGGACTTCTTTCTCATCCTAATGTGTGAATAAAATAGAAGGAAAGTTCAAGTGAAAGGCCTGTGGCATCAGACGTAAGACTACACAGTCCCATGAGGTCATGACTGCATCTCCTCCATAATCCCAGTATATTCAAGAAAAAAATTGTTACAGAAATCTGCAAAACCTAGTTATGAAGATTATGTTATACCTAGAAGAATGTTTCACTATAAACCACTGTGTAATAAATCAGAAAATAAATCCAAATACAATCTCATTCTTCAGCTTTTAGACTGCTGCAAAGCACACAGGCTTTTTCACTGGAGTAATACTTAAGAATTGTAAAGAAATGCAAAAGCTGGAGTCCCGTGTAACTCTGTTTGCAATTCTCCTAAGCATAGGGAGTAAATGAAATGCAGATCTATAAATTCAAGATCGTTACTACACTACTAAGGCACTCAAATCACCTTCAGATGTTGCTGCTGTTAAAATTAACAATAACAGGAGCACAGTTGCTAATGTTAGGACAGCAGACTCGGAAGTCTAGTCTATCAAAAAGGTTTGCCACTACAAAAGTATAACTACTTTGGCATGAGTTTCTACTGGAGTTGCAACTTACCAGCTGAAAAAAAAGTACTTTTATTGTTAAAGCTTATGCCCTCCTCAAGCAAAATAGAATATGCTGGCCAAAGCTTTTTTTTTTTTCCTGGTACAACCATGTCTACACTAGAGCTTTTGCCACTACACACATACAGCCAAAAATCACACCTCCAACTGACATTATGATACTGGCAAGTGCTTCTAGTACTGGCCTTAGAGCACTTATTTGTTCAATCATTGCTTTCTACAGTCATCCCTTGCCCTAAAAATACTGTATTTCTTTACAAGTAGAAAATCGGAAAAAACCCAATCTATCACCTTAGGTCTTGTTCAGCTGTTTCTTATATCAGGACAGGATTTTTCTTTTGCCTTCACAAAAGTTGAGTTCCCCCTGCCCTTACAAAAGCAGAATAAAACATTCAGGGGGGGAACATGAATCTTTAACCCCACAGCAGGACAAACAAACAGAAGTTCAGGTCAGCCCTTGCTCATCTTGCAACAGGGGTAGAGACACAGAGAAAGAATAGAATTCTTTCAATCCTAATGACTACTTGTTGCCATTCTCTACATACCAAAGTGAATACAGTCCATCAGCTTTGAAAGTGCTATTTCTGTTCCTATTGCTGCATCTGCTAAAGCAGATTCTTCCATAAGCAAAATATCAAACAATTTTCACTCTCAAAGCTCACACAGAAAGTCGTACTTTTAAGGGGACATAATCAGTACAAAAACAGGGGGAGAGGGGACAGAAGAAGGAAGAAAGAAATGCTATTTCACAAAACCTCAATCTGCCCTCCATGAGAAGAGGATTTTCATGTGACTTGTCTTGGTTTGAGATTATAAAAACAACCATATATTTTGAAGCACATTTGTTTTCAATAGTTGCAATATTTTTTCACAAAAAAGATTATCAAAACAATGGCTTTCAACATTGTATAGGAAAAAGGAGCCTAAAGTGTTTCATTTTACTTCTAAAGCAGCAGTACAGTATTTTCTTAATATCTACCTTTCCAAGCCATTTCCTGTGGTTTGTCCTAAAATTTACCCTTGTCAGCCTAAATGGTAGTGTCAATCACGTGTGAAGAATCAACTTGCTTTTGGACTGAAAACAACCCTACCCTTTTAAAATGCCATGACTGCAGCATCACTACAGAAGGTAAAACCTGTGTGGATGTAGAGAGAGAACTTGCTTCTCCTTCTTCAGGTCAGTATTTTTTCCAGGGTAAGGGTCACAGAAGACAATTTGGAAAACATCACATCATTTCTGCCTATGCTGCTTCTGTTCTGCACACGTACAAACAGTTAAGTAGAGGCTTGAAGATGTACAGTGGATTTGGCTTGATATTAAATTAAACAAAATTTTCCTTTGGAAACTGTCTAGCAGAGCCTGCAGAAAGTAGCTGTAACTGCAACTGGAATACTATAAGTTTTAGGGAAATTTCCATGTCATACACTGGTTTAATGCACTACTGGCACATATAACCTGCAGAACTCAGATGTAGATACAGATTCCAAGTTTTGAAATATCCACATTTAGGGTTTTGATTTGAGCTCCTCCCCAGCAAAAATTTCTTTACTTCTGAGCACATAATGATACTTTACAACTACTGAGCTCTGCTATAACTCTTTACAGGTCAGAAAAACCTGAACCTTTCATTGTGCAAGCTAAGATTACGAAAGGAAAGTAAGCCCCTCAGCCAGCCCATCTGATGCAAGGAGAGTGACATCCGGACATGTTTGGAGTATCAACACCTCCAACCCAGCTTCATGCTGCCAGGAGCTTTTTCCTGTTTGGATTCAAACGTAAAGACACCTGGGATCAAACGCAAATGATCTCTTTCGATTTCATCCACGGTGACGTAAGGCAAGGACTCCTTGACAGCACCCAGAGGAATCAGCGCACACAGCCTGCAGTTACTTGGGGCTACTCAGATTCCCCTACGCTGTTTCCTCAGCCCTGAGTTTCTCCCAAGTACTTGCTGCCAGTTGCACTGAACTGCACACAGAAGAACAATATGCAACAAACAGACATCATTAGAGAAACGTTATTTTTCTTATTACAGAAAAGTTGAGAACTTTCACAATACCTTGAAACACTGCTAAGAAATTACCTCTTCAGCTTGGCATCCGTTCCCTCTTTAGGAACAAAACAACCCCAGCAATTACAGGAAAAAGCCAAACTGACATAACTAAACCAAGAAAGCCTTTTATCTATTCATCTCACAAGGTTTTGTTTGGTGTTTGCTTTTTTTTAACTACTTCTTAAAGGCTTGGAAAAAAAGCATTAGGTGCTCTTTGCACGCAGAACATTTATGACCTTGTTCGACTTCTTCGATATTTCTTACTAATGCTTGCTGTATTAATGGACTCAGCCCAAGAAGCAGCAATGTCGAGCTTTTTAATTGCTTTACACAATCAAATGCTAACGTTTCAATCATTAATAATAACACTGAATATCATGCTTTGGAGCACAATGTAAACAATGTATGAAAAACAAACGCTTCAGCAGGTTCCTGCCTCTCACTTTCTATTAGTAGTTCAGAAAAAGAAGCCTAAAAATAAATAGCATTTATTGTCACTAGAGAAAGTGCTACAGTAAAGAGCAGCAAACAACTGGGAGCCACAATTATAACCTCCACCCCTTACAGCCTTCACAGAGCCTTTGCTGATGCTGTCTATGTAAGCAGAGCAGAGTTGTCTGCTTCAGGGTTAGAGTTTTCTTGGAAATGTTTACTATAATGAGAGAATTTTGTGTTCTTTTTCTTTTAATCACAACACTGTCCAGTTCTGAGACCTGAATTGATGCAAAAAAAAAAAAAAAAAGATCCAGATGACATTTCAAGGAACTTAATAATCAGATGCCTCATTGCACTGCCTGGGAGTGTGTTTCACATCATATTAAAATTATTGACACCCAGTCATGTTATGGCAAAACGAGCTGACACCATGCTTGGTTACAATTGTTGCCACAACAGTAGTTACTCGGCAAACGATGTGAAAGAGGACAAAGTGCTATTGTGAGCTTATACCAAGCTTTTACACATTATGTCTCCAGTTCATAGAGAGGAAAGAAAAAAAGAAATGCCGCCTTTTTTTACCGAGCAACCACACTGTGATTCTAAGTGAATGTGTTTGTCAAAAGATGTCAAAACTACCTCTAATCGACAAGCTATGAAAACCACAGAAGGGGATGGAGAAGAAGCACGAGATTCCTGCAAGAAATGCAACTCAGATGGGGTAAGCTAGAAAAAGGAAGGACAAAGAACTCTTGGAAAGCAAACTTGCCCTTTGTCCTACAAAGGAGCAGCAGATCTCAACTGCAACTTTGTGGGAAGCATCAAGAATGGATCACACTGTGAAGAAGGCCAGTTGTGTTCCCAAGGGACTGTCACAGGTTGTCTGCTCTTGAAGATCAGGTCTTTGTGACTTTGGTGAGGAGACATATACCTTCATGTCTACTCTCTTTGTGAGTCCATCCAGACTATAGAAGGAAAGGTTTTACCTTTGGCTAAAATACTTGCATCTCGATTTTCTTCCTCCATGAAGTAGCTGGAGAGCCTGCCTTACCACACAGATGGTTCTCCATTAAAATAATCAACAACAATGTTGGAACTCTGTTCCTTGAAAGGAGGTTTGTCTCTGTGCCCAAGTGAGCCAGCAGAGGAAAAATCAGCTGCTACACATTAAGGAAAAAGTAACGCATATAAAACAAAACAAAAAAAACAAAAGGAAAGGAAAGATAATTTCCATCCAGTATTTAATTGCAAAAATATGGTGGGAGAGAAAGAAGACTCAAGAGAAACTCCAGGACTTCTTGCATCTAAAGCAGCCATTTTGCATTGTATGACAGAAATGCTTCAACTGCTGATTGGTGCAGAGACATGTCCTCAATCTTTTAGATCAGTTTACTGACTCTGATGGTTCTTTTTCCCTACACAATGTTATTACCCTAAGCCTCTCCTCCCATCTAGTCAAGCTCTAATCATGACCCAGCATTCATTCTGATGTCTGTGGTATTGAGACCCACACCCTATATTGATCCAAAACAAAAAATTCAGATGAGAGAAAACAGCCCAACAGTTGACCTATGTGAGTATTGACTGTTGTCTATGTGAAAAAGTTGGCACTTTCCAGAAAACTCGAACCACCACGTAGTATTCAAGACACAAAAGCAATTTCCTCTTTAAGAACAAGATACAACAGGTGTTCACTTCTGCCAAAGGCTGTTCTAGTAGCCACTGGAACATAATTTGTATAAACTGATCCTACCTACTACGTGACAATTTATAGAAGAGCAGGTCTGGATTATTTTTCAAATTTATTGTAACAGGAGTTACAATATGCATATACATCATATGTAAGCAGTATAATTACAGCACTTGTTTACTTTTAAAAGGTGGGAAGACACTGGAAAATATTTTAAAAAAAATTTTCTTTTCGTCCTCTTTATTGCCCATTTATTATTTAAATATGCCCCTGCAGTGGGGAATTGCACTACACTTTCACAAAAACTGCAAAGCGAAACTGAATATAAACAGAAAGTGACTGATCTCATTTCCCTGAGCAAGAGGGTTGAAGGCCAGAAAAGAAATAAATTGCTTAAGGGGTGGGATGTTAAGCAAATATTTACACAATTTTGCAGTTTTTATCAAACATAAAATATAATCTAATAATCATCTAAGGAATGTTTTGAGAACATTTTCCCTTAAGTATTACTCAACATTTAGACATGGATGATCAAAAAGTCGAGACCCACTCCCACCAAGCATACAGCGGTATTTATCTCAAGCTCTCCCTAGTAGGAGAGATTACAAGGATTAGGTTTCAAGCTTGTGCAATTGTCTTTAGACAAACACAACAATATGCAATAAACTACTATTCCCCAGACGACTTTATGAAAAAAAGCCCTACACTAATGACAATTAAGACTGAAAGAAAAGAAGAGCCAAATGAGTAACAATGCAGGACAAAGAGGCCCCCTTGAAAGATGCAATAGGATGGAAGCCATCAAATCAGGGGGTGGTGGCTTTCCATGTGGGCAGGCATTCTCTGGGGCCACTTCTTGGCTTCCTCCTCACAAAGAAGTTCATTCCTCTAAATGATGATTACATATTCTCAGGGTTTGGATTAGGGAAGCAGGGTGCAGTAGGTCTTAAACTGAAGTCAGTCTCAGAACTCAATAGTTTAGGGCCAAGTTTATTAGCGCTCCCAACCAAACTCTATTATCCAGCTCAGTCACAACAGTATTTTCCTATTAAACCTGTATTTAATTGGGTCAGTAGAGTAAGACAACAAAACAGAAACTCTACTGCAAGCTAGTCTCTACATTTATAAAACAGCTTTTCTCTGGTATCTTGAGCACCTGTTCCTCTTCTCAGATTCAGAGAACAAGCACTTGGGCACAAGGTTTTCCACTGATTTCAAAGAATAGAATTATAAGTTTACAAAAATCACTGCCTGAAAAAGAGTGTGATAGCATTTTTGCAGCACCACCTGTTCTTTGAGTTCATGCAACATTCCCTACGTCAACTGCGTTGTCCATTTACAGCAGGCATCTCTGACATGAGGTCCCTACCTCCTTAGTTGAGTGCAAAGGATCTGGTACACTACTAATATTGTTTGTGTAGTTTCTTCTAAAACAATATTGCAACATGCTTAACGTAATACATGAGTATTGTAAAATTCCAAATATTCCATCTTACTTCAAAGATCACACTGGGAATTTACCAAGAAAAAGCTACTTGTGAGCAATCCCTACCTGAAGAATTACAAATGGTTCATCTCTTTTGATCACTTTGATTCCTCAAAGAGGAATCATCTGACGGAACTGGCATGTGGGAGCTTAATTCTCTCACTCCTTGCTGGTAGAGCTTTAATAAATCATCAATAATTAAAGATGACCGTTAAAATATGACCAACCAAGTGGACCAGCACATGAGATGTTCCATAAAGAATACTCTTCATGAAGAGGGTGCTCTTACAGCATCATCACCAGCTGTCACAAACTTCATTCTATTCCAGCTTTCAACATGTGCCTGTCACACAAATTGTCTAACAAATTTTCTTCTAACTTTACAGCTAAGACCAGCATCATGTCAGTGGATGTTTCAAAAAAAAGCTATTGAAATACACGTTTTCTCCTTAATTAGAAATTGAACATCAAATTATTGGAATTTCAAAGGCTCACTAGTATGTTTTTGGTCATCAAGTTAATATACATGAGATAGAATTTTTATGCATTTCTCCCTTATCTCCACAGTTTTACTCATCCACGTTTTGTAACAGACTACGTTTCTTTTTATTTTTCCATAGGTGAGAGGTGACGGTGACAAAGGTAATTTTGGCCAGAGGCAGTAACTTTCTACCTTTACCTCTGAGACTACACATCTCCACACCTTCCTTGAATGAGGAAATAGCAGCTTACTTTGTGACAGTAAGTCATTTGTAAGGATAAATTTCTTCTTTGAGAAATCCTAAAGTACTTAACAAACATTTGTAAAGTACTGATTGATTGCAAGTTGACAGCAGCCAGCAATAATACATTGCAGTCCACAGCAAGCTATAAGAATATAATTTCTGACAGAAGTAGTAAGGAGAGATTGATAAGGAAGAAGTAGTTGCCTGGGCTAGCACATCAGATTTAAGACTACTGCTTTTCTACATACATATACATACTTCAACATTATGTCTCCAGGGATGCATTAATTCTATTTGTTGAACCAACACAAACAGTCTTTTCTGTCTCAACACACCAAAAATGTCACCTAGCGAAAGAGCCTGTCACCTGTAGCCCTCAAAATAATATTATCTGAAGAAGATAACAAAGAATTGATACCTCCTCCTTCTCATATCTATGTTCAATAGTTAAGGACATGAAGCACACACTCGGTAATGGACTGTTATGGGAAATCAGATACTCCACACCCCTCTAGTCTAAATTCTTCCCATCCTTCTGTTTCCCCCGCTTTTAAACCTATTTAAGCCATGACTCCAAATCAAGATGGGCACTGCTAGCAGTTAGTCCATCATTCACCAACTCTCATCAGGTCATGTGAGGGCCATGCACAGATTAATTAAGGGCACTTGCTCTTGGAATGCTTTGCTGTGATATGGAACATTATCCTCATTTTAGAGATGCACAGAAACAGATGTGTCCACAGTTACCCAAACTATGCCCAGGATAAAGCTAAGAATAAAATATCAGTAGCCAAGTTTCTGATTGTTTTTACTGTATTGGGATAGGAAAAAAAATCTCATCACCTTTATAAGATTAGAAATAAATTTGTTACGCAATACCTCAAAATCAAAAGGTAACACATCACGAAGCACATGAAAACATGCAAACACTTATATTCAACTTACATGAAACACTTATGAAAAGACTATAAAAGGGACAGTTATAGCTGAATCTTTTGTATTATTTTTAATATTTTAACCATGAAAATACTGTATATTTTGAAATATATATAATAGCTCATAAAATGAGATGTTTTCTTCTCTTTGCTCATGCACTTGAAAATACTTTATCTCTAAAATTCATGCCAGCATAAAAAAGTCCTAGTAAAAAAATCTTCTTTCTTCCCACCTCAAGATCAAAAAAAAGGAATAATATAATTGGTTTGCCTTTGAAATAGATTTAAAGGCTTAGGAAGCTATTTCCTTATGTTTGTAGGAGTAATGGAAAGTGAACACACTTTAGTACATGGACTTTGTTAGTGGGTATATGCCTCGTGCCTCTGATTACATCTGCATTATGTAGGAAGAGAGGTGAAAATGAAAATCTCCTATGTATTAATAATTTGCTGCCAGTTTTTTATACAAGTGCATACAACAAGAAATTACTAAGCCCTCACCTTGACATTGCTGCTTTAAAAGATGACCTCAAACTGGGCTGAGGAGCTGGCGCTCACAGAACTCCGCCTTCACGAGCAGCTGTGTGTGAAACTCAGGACTCCTCCAGCCTTGCTGACCTACCAACTCACTCTCAGCCATAACACTTCCACCAGTCCTTTCCCTTCCCAATCTACTTTCAATGCCAGCCAGGCCTTCACCTAGTGATAAACTCAACTCTATTTCTTCATAAAAAACACTGGGAAGCGAGACTGAGTCCTCCAGTAAAGATCTTAAATTCTAGGCCAAGTTGTGAAGCAAAACACTAAAATGAACATCACTGTTTTAATACAGGATTATGTGATCTTCTACCTCTTGACAAATGTGCTAACAAACAGGATTTTACTTATCAATTAATTTTTAATGTATTTTGGTAGTTATTTTTTGGCACTCATCAAGTATATTTTGGGGAAATTGAAATATCAACTGATTTCCTTTGTTTCTAGCACAAATACATCCATTCACCTCTATCCCTTGAACAAGATTGGGCTTTGCTGTTGCTCTCTGTTTTATTCTGCTTAAGCATTGCTGAAAATGAAATTAAATTAAATCAACTGTGAGAGAAAGCAACTTCTTGTCTCTAAAGTTTTGAAATGACTGAACCTTCTCATATTTAATAATTCAGACTTACTCCTCTAAATTTTGTCCAGGAAAATAAGATGGTCTTTATATTCCAAAGATGTCTTCACAAAAGTCTGCAGTACTGGATTTTCTGACGCTGAGTGATTATGAAACCCCCTTTTGTTCTCATAACTTCATGATGTATATCTATAACTCTTTCTTGTTTGTGAAGATAAGACCAGCCTTGTCTCTCTAAATGCCTTTTCAAAGGAAGATTCACAGTTGTTTGACTTTTGATCTGTGTGGCAACTAGCTCAACCACCTGCACTGGGTTTGAGCAGTTACTGAGCTTGCTTTGTACCAGCTTATGAACACAGCAAGCCTTTTACACCAGAACAAGCCGATGTGTGAATACACCAATTTACAATGTAAATACAGGGTCCAACAATATGGGCATCTTTAATGACCAAATGTGTAAAGTGCATATATTGTTTACTGATTATATCATTAAATAAAACAGATGGCTCATATTCTCCACCCACCTACAGTGGATTAAAACACAATGGTGTAATAGTCTGGTAAACTGGTAATGTGAAACATTGCTTTGTACTGGTGTAGTAGCATAAATAGCTGTTCACAAATGAGGTACAAAGCCCCACTGCCACTAAGAGTAATTAGCTGAAGGCTGTACTGAAAGAACGCTACCTTCACAATCAACACGTGTGTGCCATTTACACTGCAAACTGCATTTGAAAAATATAGTGGTGACAGAAAGGAGCAAGGAAGTTTCTTGGCATGGATAAAGTAGACCATATGCTTCCCAGAATCTCGGGAAGACCAGGCACACTTAGAATCATGTTTCTCCAACAATTCCCTATTCAAATGCATTATTTGCGGCCATGATAAGCATGTCAGAGAAACAACAGTGTTGGGGTTTTTTTGCTTGCACGAGCATTTTTATCAGGAGGGAGGCAGGGAGCTAGTGAAAAAATAATTTTAAGATGTGATTTTTATTCAAGAAGAAAAATTACCCGTTAGCGTTGTAACCTTAAACTATCCATAGATCTACTAAATCTAAAAAGTAAAAGACAAGATGTAGACTTTGCTCTAACTCACAAAAATTACAAAAACATTCTGGGTTGTACCCTGGTTAATACAGCATATTCCAAGCTAAACAAGAGTTCTTAGGTAATAAATACCACATAGTAAGATCCTGAATGCTAAGCCACATTAACATTCATGGAAAAACGTTAATGTTTGCAGAAGGTATACAGGTTAGTGAAAAACTCTCCTGCTATGTTTTTAAACTGGAGAATACTAATACCATTTATAATTCTAATAAATTGTAGCTCCTGACTTCAAATTCATTGGCTAATTTTTCACGACTTCAAAAAACCCCACCCAATTACTAAACTGACTTTAAAACATGACTTTAAAATCTCGGTTATAATCCTGATTCTAAGATTGAAGGAGCATTAGAACTGAAAGTATAGGTTTATCTGAAGCAAGCAGGTTGCAAGAGTCTATCCCTTTTTTATATTATTCTAGATATGTCTGAAACAATTTTAATGATTTTCAGTGAATTATTTTAGAGCTACGTAAATGTTGTAGAGAACATAAATCCCGGTGCTTATGGTAAAATTGTTTTTCTCTGTCTTTCCCCTTTTGCTTAATTTCCACATTGACCTTTCTTTGCCTTCTTGATTAGGTGCAAATCATAGAATGGCTTGGGTTGGATCTTCCACACTAGTTAAAGAGACAGCCAAAATTAGCAAATTTTCATCCTTCCTATCACCAAGTAGACTAAACAATCTCTCTTTGTATGGCCAAAGTTTCTCATCCATGACTTTGTTATTCTTCAGAGAGATACTAAGCAGGTTAGTGATGTGTGAACATTTCTTCTGAAGTGTTTTAAAGGTCCAATGCAACATATTACATGCTATCCAGGGATATAAATTCTTCCTCAATTTTGGTCTTGTCCCACAGCAGCATTAATTTATCTGCAACAAACTCAGAGTGATCCTTGTTTTCCTCAGCTGTTGATCTCTCACAGCCCAAATTTATGGCCTTCTTTGCAAAACTACTACAACAACAATAAAAACACCACCACCCCACCTCACCCCCTACCAAACTTTGCTCAAACTAAAAGAGATCCTTTTTCAATACTAGGGCTGTGGATGAGCAAACTACTCAAACAACTATGACTTGCAGTTTCAGGTCCTAGATTTTGTGGTAGAATTTCACTGACTGACTTGAACAAAAATTGTACTCAGTAAATCCTGAGTTTTCCTTTTTCCAGATGTTGCTCACCTAATCTCTTATGTCTCTTGAGCACTGCCAAAACCCTGACCTGCTACTATGACCTAGACTGAAAATGATCTAATCTAAAAGATTACCTAATAAGGACAAGATTCTGATATCACAACAGTTTTAAATCAGTTTAAATAGTGGCTTCATTGTTTTCTTAAAGATAAAGTACTTAGTGTGTGACCAGAATTGTGCTGGAAAGCTAGATTAATTTTGCTTTTATTAAAAGATAAAATATCAATCAAGTGTGGCAAGTGCCACTGGAAATCATACTCAGAATGCACAAAAGAGGGTCTTTACCTGATAAAGATTAACAAATATGCTGCAGACACATGATGGGAGACTAGGCAAATTAATTTGCATTTCTCTATTTATTTCCAAAAACTAGCTCTGTCAAAAATGCTAGTGTCACACTTACTGTATTTTTCTTTAAACGCTCAGAAGTGCCACCAAAAAAAGTTAAATCTCTGTACTTTGTGGATTTTGTTTGAGTTTCAAATGTTGCTTTTAGTATACAGTCTAGGTTTAGTCTTATGGTAACTTTAAGGGAATGATTTAATTTTGGTATCTCTATTTGTAAAGCTCAGTGACACCTACACATGAAGCTACTGTTTGGAGAAGCTGAGCTTCCAGGATTTGCCTATTAGAACACTGTCGAAGTCTTACATTTTTACATTCCTGAATCCCATCAAAAGGCTTGGCTTAATGAAAACTAGAAACTGTAATTTAATTGTGTACACCATTATTTATGTTCTCTAATTCTTGAAGAGTTCAGCAGAAATTTCTTTCCACAGCACAAATCACCAGAAACCTTCCCAAATGCACCAGCACATAAAAGCTCTCTGTCTACCCAGGAAAAAGGATTTGGGCTAAACATTAGGGAAAACTTGGAAATATCTGATTGAAGAGATGAGGACTGTTGAGCAGTGCAGAGCAGGCCAAACAAATATCTGTCAGGACTGAAACAGGGTCAGTCAATCCTGCTTTAACACAAAGGGATGAACTTTCCTGAGATCACTTCCACTTTCTATTTCTTTTGGTAAACTTATGGATCAAAATGAAGTGACAAGATATCATGCATATCTGTGATATGCTGCATTTAGGAATTTATGGCTTAAATACTCTGTAGTAAAAGGTACGTGCAAAATTTGACGTATATTGTTCTGCCACAGTTATAGCGTGAGTGGTGTCAAGGACATGATACTTAATCAACTACTAGCCTTAAAGAGTTTGACTTAATTGATTTCTGAAGAGTTGTCTCCAATTATTTCAGCAATTACCAATGTCAGCTTTTGCTAACAGGTTCCCCGCTTCATATAAACAATTCTACCACATTCAGAATATTTTTACTACCTTCGCCATTCCTCAATATCATGTCAGAGAGAACTCATCCAACTGGAACTTACTTGAACTACTGCAGTAAAGCACTGCACTGACTATGCTGATACAAGACATGCCTTCTCATGAAAGCATGTCATGGGACACCTATCGTGGTTCAGGCATGACAATGCTGACTATGAAATGCCTTTTGTTTCACTCATTACACTATGAACCATTTTAGGCTCTAGCTGCTCAATGGTAGTCAACATATCTCAGTACAGAAAACAATCACAAAGGGTTACATGATACTTAACCTATTACGATGCTTTACATTCTTGGTATAATTATCCACTGGGATCCTGCTTTCCTGCAGAAACACAACTGCGCTTTAGATAATGCTCTTTCCAGCTGTTCAGCTGGATACAAGTGATAGAAGGGGGGGCAAATGAGATAGTAATTCCAGATGATAGAAAAGAGGGAAAGGAGAGGACAGAACAAAGGCCATTGTACATTTCAAAAAGGAATGGAAAAAGAGAATTAGAAATATTGTCTGAAGAATGCTGAGAACCCTGCTCATAATGGACCTCAAATAGGCAGCGTGACATGTGGATAAAGCTTTCCAACAATCTGAAAAATAAAACAATGCTATGGCATAAATGCTTCTATCTCAATGAATGAGGAACATACCCTTCTAAGGCTGCCTGGGCACAAGGAGATTAAAACACCGACTTATTTTATGCCATGCATTTAAGTTATTAGATGTAAAGATCAATCATGATACTCCTTTCTTTTCAGGTTTGAAGAAAACTTAACTCTGTATCAATGAGGCTGTTAGAGATGAAGGTTTGCAAAGGCTAAGGTGACATTACACTAATCCCAGCTACATGTGGCAATGTTGAAACTGGTCCCATTCTGTAAGGCATTCAGCACCCATGACATGGAACTCTCTGTGTACACTGATGCTGCAGCTATAGTGGTTATACCGCAGCTCAGAAGACTTCTGCATCTTCCATGGTGCATGAACTGAACAGTATTTCTAACATTGAATGAAAGTAGATTAAGATTTTTCAAAAGCATTTTGGAAATAACACACACAACACTGTCCAAGAAAGAGGAGCAAGGTTTATATAATGGCTCTCAATTATTAAAAATAAGAAATGCATCTTACATGCATCAGATCATGCCATACCTGAACTAAAAAGAGGGAACACATAGTGTCCCATACGATTTTAAAATATTTGCTATTCAGACTTAGAGGTACATTTCCTGTTTTTTTGGTTGGACTCCTAATGATGAAGAATGCTCACCCTTGGGAATTTTGCTGACACTACATTTATGTTTTCCAGATGTTTTGTCCATCACTTCAATAAAGAAACAAGGTTTCTTTTTAAAGTTAGAGATGAAGAGAGGAACAACTAGTACTAATTAATGCCAAGGTTTAATCTGGGATAACAAGCTGTATGTTCCTTGTCCAAGGACTATATTGTGATTAACACCACCACAAAGCTTATCAGCTTCTTTCTGAAAAGATTCAACAGTTCACAATTGATAAAGGTTAGTTGCATAATAAAATACAAACATGTACAATAGTGTAAGAATCATGTTTAAAAGTCAGGAAAATTTAAAAGAAAGTTATTATACTGACAGTAACAAGCATTAAAATACCCTATGTGTGTTTTATGGTTTCCAGTTAACAACAGAAATATTAAGGACATGATTTGCAAGGAGCACAATAAAAGCTATGTTGCCCCAAGAGATGACCTGGAATCATTCTGCCACTCACTCCCCCCTTATTCAGCCTCCCTTCAGCTAAGGGAATTGCTCCTCTGGTTTAAGTTAACCATATGCTTAAATATGTTCCTGAATCAAGGTCTAAATTACTGAAGTAAACAGCTGCAGCTGTAAATATTCAACATGGAGCAGACACTGCTAGAGGATTTACTGTTTCAATCATTTTGCAGTGCAGAAACACATCTTGAAGTAAAAGTAGAAATATATGTACCAAAAAAAGTTGCTGAAACAATTTCTACTCACACTTCTTTTGGTTTGAGACCAAATATGCAAAGTTCCTGCAGCAAAGAGGAACTCCTCTATTAGCATGAAAACAAGGCAAATCTAAGTATATGTTAAACCTCACCCTGCATCAGTGATACAAAGACCTGCCTTCAGAAAACTGCAGAAACCCAGCAGTCATGACTGATACTGAGACAAGATTTAGCTCAGAAGAAAATCTTTTTTTGTTATGGACTTTTGGGGATGGAAAGAGAGATTGGTAGGGAAATAGAGGGAAATGGCAGTGGTCACACTGTTTTGGTTTGTGTCAACACGGACATGAGTGTCTCTGCTGCTGTTCTTCAACATATGGAAATGTGGGCTTTCTAGTCAAACAAGAAGGTAGAACAGACATCATTAACTTTTTACATCTCTAGTAGTGTGAGAAGACAAATAAAGGAGTCCTGTGCATACACTGCTGAATAGACCCTACCAGGTCAGTGGGTGAAGGTTGAGCATCCCACACTCTCTTTAAAGAACTGCCCTACACTGTCTCCTCAGCCTAATGACCACAATTTCACCACTGCTGAAGCTGTTTGAGAACTATTAGAAATGACTGCAATCCAGACCCAAACTCTGAAGGCCAATTCTACAAAAAATGTTTTAAATCACTTCTGCTTAGGACCAGAGGCAAGGGACACAAGTTGGATGCCGGGAAAATTCACTTAGATACCTGGAGAAATTGCCTGTTTCAACTGCCCAGAGAGGCATTAGTACCTCCAACCTTGGATGTGTTTGAAACTTGACTGAAGAAGACTCCGAGCAACCCGCTCTAATGAGACTTGCTTGAGCAGGAGGTTGCACCAGACAACCTCTAGAGGTCCCTTCCAACCTAAATTATCCTACGATTCTCTAAAATGTCGAAAAATAACTGAAAGGTCTGGACTCTCCTGGAGCTCAAAAGTAGAAGGAAGTTTCACTAGAAGTGATTCAAGAAGCAGGACTCTCAGAGTTTTCCTGGAAATAAGAGTGAAGAAGCTTGACCTCAACTAGCACAGGGGGCAGGCATTCCATTTCTGATTGTAGTCACATTGGTCATGCATCTGTTGGCAAGTCACATAACTTACTACCTGAGAGCTGAACACTTACTGCTTCATTTCTAGAGGCAATGTCTCTGTCCTTATGGAAATCAAACTTTAAAAGTCTCTTTTATAAGAGCAGATGTGTTCATAAGCTTCTCAAAGCATCACTGAAAACAATTCAGAAGATTGAAATCTGAAGATTAAAAGGGAATTATTGGCATAAAAATTTCCTGGTAAACCAGACTGGGTAAAACATTGACCTGGAGAGTAGCAGCTGTTTTTCTAAAGTAGTTTTTCCCCACAATTTGAAGGGAGGTAGATAGAACTTATCTGCCAATTGAATAAAGATTCAAATCTACTAAAATTTTTATCTGGTTACTTTTGGGTTTGTTTGTTTCCCACTGGGCTGTGTGGCTTGGACACTTTCCAAATTCTTTTCTTAAAAGCTTTTCTAGGCTATTGGCTTAGGACATGGGCAAAAGACTGAAGATCTTCCAGAACACATTCTTTTCTGCTTCTTTCTAGCACACTCTGCACTCCTCAATTCACACTGGGGTAGAGGTCAAGGGACAGAGAGCTGAGATGACCTGTTCCAGTGCCACATCACACTCACTAATTTCTTCCTAATTTCTAATCTAAATCTGCTCTCTTTTAGTTTGAAGCCATTCCCCCTTATCCTAGTAATGCAATGTTCTAAGAGGAATATACTAGGTTAGCAGAATCTAAGTA
The DNA here is from genome assembly GCF_003945725.1 of Corapipo altera. Lineage (NCBI taxonomy): Eukaryota > Metazoa > Chordata > Aves > Passeriformes > Pipridae > Corapipo > Corapipo altera. Next base: position 10,183,360 of record NW_020884896.1, on the reverse strand, counting down.
GATTCTACCAGAAAAAAAAAAAAAAAGAATATAATGAATGTACAGGTCATTTCAATGTAAGAATATTTAAAAACATTTATTAGAAAAATACTCTTGCCCACATACCTAATATACTGGGAGACAACAAATTCCAATACATAAGGCTAAGTACCTTACAAACTGCTAGAGCAGCAAACTGGGATAGGAAGGGCAAGCTATCCCTATCATGACACTGATTTCCTTTGTGAACTATGGCAACCTACAAAACCTGTCTCTGCTTTTTCTCCCTGTCTCCAGAATGTTTAATGCACAAACACATGGACAGGGAATTTTGGTCATATGAAAGCAGTAATTTAGCCCTCTAGCTATCTAAATGTCTGATCTCTTAATATATTCATCAAGATTCAAAAGAGAGGCTGCTTTACCTTTCCCAGACAGTAAAATTAGAAATAGTTAGGCATTAATTTGAGGCACAGGGTGTTAGCCTGGCACATGACTTCAAGCATATCAGCAAATACATATTGTGGGAGCAGCAACTACACTGAGTAATGTTCAGTTTAACATTATCTTTCCTGTATAATATTGATGGGAAGAATGATCCTTCAGTGTCTTATTTTATTGGTTCCAGTAATTATGTGAAACATTGTGTGGTCTGTACTGAAGTATGCAGAAATTAGGACACAACTGCCAATCTGTGCTAATTATATTTCTTACAGTTGTATTTATCTAATTCATGCTGATTTCTTGGGGTCTGTATTTTAAGATTATTCTTGTAGCTAAACAACATTGGGATGATGCTGAGGCAGGGATAATGCCCAACTACTCAACAGTCACAAACAAATTAAATTCACTGTAGGTCTATCTATTATGTGGTTTCAAATAATATCCTGAGAATCATCTACTGCAAGCTGCTTCTATGCTGGTATTGCTTTTGGCACGTTTACCTGAACTGAGCTTAAATCCTAACCTGCCTTTCATCTAGATGGGTGACTCAGCTCAGCATTTTTGTTGAAGAAAAAGGAAATCCAGTGACTTCCTGACACACAGAAACATGCCATCGTGGTGTTCCACTACAAAATCCTTTTTTCTGAAAAGAAGAGCCCAAGTATATTTCAGAAAGACCGTATTTTTTATTTGGCTTATGGAACACTTATAAACTAGGACTCCTAACTGTGATTCCCAAACACAAAACAAAGTCAAAGGTTACAGCATATGTTTTTGTTTCAGCTTCTTCAAATTACTTGCAAATGTATTCAAACACAATATGAGGAGATACTTTATTTTATTGAAAATAACAGACTACAGGGTGCTGCAAAAAAGGCTGGGGTACCTCAAGCATAAACATGGAAAGAATACATTGGTTTAGAAACCCATAAATCCTTATTTGAATCTGCCAACCTGAAAGCCAAGTAAAGCCCGAAAAAACTATTTTTCCTAAATGCTATGTCTGATTAAGCCATACTATTAAATGACAGCTGAACTTTAACATTAATATGATATTATTTAAATAACTGCATGATTTTTTTTACACTAAAATGATGAATGATTTTTGGACAGCTCAATTGACATAAAGCAAGAAACCCCTTTAATGAGATTTGACAAAATGGAGACATATGCAGAATATTCGTTACAGCTCATGTCGCAGAGCCCTTCCTGCGGAGACTTGGGTTTAGTTGAGTCTTTTATTTTGTTCATTTTTTTATAGTTTATTTTGATTGTCTACAGGCACTGAACCATCCCTTTCAATTGCCACTTCCTTTCTCCATGGATTTTGAATTTAGCTTGTGTCATTTACATATTACTCTTAATCAGAGAATTTTATATGTTACAGTTTGGAGCTGGAATTGTAAGAAATCTGTGGAATGAAGGCATGAGGTTCAGTCATTTTAACCTTTGTCAATGCGGTACACAAGTAACTAACAAAGGTATTTTTATGAGGAGACTAGTGGAGAGATACAGCTTTATTTATTTCCCAAGCCAAGTGACAAATCAACTACTCTGCTAAAATTTGTCCTCCTTTTTACTTTTTTTTTTAATAAGCCAAGTACATTAAGCAAATATGCAACATAAAAGCCCGTGGTAAGGGTAATGTCATACCGAACTCTTCAGAGCACTAAACTCCCCTAAAACTAAGCTTTCTTAGCACCCAGCACTGCTTATTTGAAGGATACTTTTCTTCTTCAGGAAGCTGAATACATACAGAAATGGACATCACAGAGAAGCTCAGGTGCTGTTTCACTGGATAAAGAACACAGATCCAGAGATGTCACTAATTCAAAAAAATCTGTCTGAGAACATACTAATGTTAATTTAAGGTGAGAAGTAATCATTGGATAACTCTCTCCTTGCTGTCCCACATAGAGTTTTAGGATGTTGCACAGTTTTCCTTTCTGTATCACCTCATTTTGACCCCATGGACAATTTTCATACCATAGGAAGCATGGAAAAAACACGTTAAAACCACAACGGTTGACGCTGTGTCTGCCCCATTTATTTAGGCAGAATTGATAATTTTAACCTTTTCTCTGAGCACAAATTTATGCTGCCCCAAAACATTTACAAACTTTCTCACTTTAACAAGCAAAAAACCCCTCAAAACCCCCAAATCACTCAAGAATAAGAAACACAGGAGTTCATAACAAAAAGCTTAATTTTACAACACACACCTCCAAAACCTACAAAGAAACAAAGATGAGAAATCATTATACAAGGGCTATCCCTCAGGCTACAGAAAACTCTTTCCATAGGTGTGACAAAGCCTGCCATCTAACCACACTGGCTTCACTGCCAGCACTCATCCAAAGACATTCTACATAGCAGCCTGTGTAAAAACAAGTCAGGTATGTCAGCAAAACATTGAGGTTGAATTAAAATGGAAAATAAAGGCATGGAGGGAGAGAAGATGAAAAGAAAGAGGAGAAATGTCCCTACCTTGGCCTTACCTTCGCAACATTCCCGTCAAAATCCTGGAACTCTTCCCCAGGTTTGCATCTGTTTCTCTAAGCTGGGGAGAAAAGAGTCTCATTAAAGGCAAAAGGCACACATATTCCAACCTGTACAAAGGACAGATATTTCTACTGTTGTTTGAGTCAATCAACTTCAAGTTTAGCCCACAACAAGCTCTCAAAGCCACTGAAGCTCTGAAATTTAAAAATGTTTTGTCTTGTTTTCACTTACATAAAGATGAAACCCAGGGAAGATAAGACACTGAGGCAACAAAGGTGAGTCAGGATAAAGAGCAAAAGCTTTACAAATAAAGGGTTGCAGGTAGAAGCTGTATACATTGGTATCCATAAATCCCACTGATATGTGTATGTGTATTGGTTAGGTATCTTAGTGAAGGCATCAAGGGATGAAGAGACAGCCATGTACTGTGTTCCTGATGCTTTATGAAAAGAAAAACTTATCTTTCTTTCACTGTTTTTCAAAGACAGTACTTTAAAGAAAAAACAGAAATACAAAATATTTCCTTTTACCATTTCTGTGTAAAAGAAATATGCCTATACTGTACCTTAAATACAAAACTTGTACTGACCTTACAGCAGCCACCACTGGCATGGGTGCCCAAATACTTTGTAAATAGTATATAGTGTGCATATATGTGTACAGAAGGCACAGCTGTATAATATATATTTCTTTCATATAAGGATCTGTGACTCACTGAAAAGATCATTTTTGTAGTTTATTAGGACAAAGGAAACTTACAGCTTATAGCTAAATTTAATTAGCTGACTTGTCCTACAGCTCTCAAAAATCTTGCAAAATAGGTAAAAGCACAACTGAGTAAAAAATGAAATTGTGGAGATGGGGATGGGGAGTTATGAAGCAAATGAACCTCATATTTACTTCTATTGCGCTTTAAAAGGGGTTAAAATGTCCCCTCTATTTTTGTGCTTATTAGAGTCCCACAAAAGGAAATCTAGAAATGAAGAAGACTACAGGAAGAATGCAGTTACTCTCCTATTGCCTCTTTTGCCACTGACAGCTAGAGGAGAGACATCTTTTGAGTTCTTAGATATCTTGAAACCAGTGGGACAACAAAATCTACTGTAAAAGATAATCTAATGATTCTAAGCATTTCAGTTATGAAATAGCAGGAACCACTGTTTCTAACATGCCCCAAAACACAGCTTTGTGTACATACTAAAAACCATTCTTCTCATTATGAAAGCTGAATATTTACCTCTTCATTATCAAATCAGATTGAAAGGATTACCTGACTCATTGACTTCTTACTAAAAAAACTTTGTTGTAGTAGACCAAATGCATGCTGTGTTACAAATCCATCAAAATAGTAACATTGTCAAGAAGAGTGGTAGTCTTCCAATAACAGATCACCTTCATCACAACAAACCACTATTATATCTTGAATATAGGAACAGCAGCAATATTAAACCCAGTCTCTATTCTGGAGCCCAATACTGTAAATATTTGCTACCAGATTTAATGTTTATTACTGAAATCAGTAGTTGCAATCAATGACACAAAACCTTTTTGCATAAATTTTCCCCTTGTTCTTCTAACAGCTATTAAGAAAATACCAAGCAGAAGCTGGGACTGGATAACACCAATCAAGGCTTGCTCTCAGCAATATCATATTCAGTGGGAAGGCTTGCACTGACTCTCAGATCTCTGTAATTATGTGCTATGATGGAACAAAGATGAGCATTATATTCCAGGGAGGCCATTCCCTCATTTTTTCCTGATTCATCTAGACAATTCAAGCTCCAGAAAAGCAGTTTAGCCTGGTTTGACACAAGTAACAGAAGAAAAAACGTCACAATAATTTTTAAAAGGCTCATTAAAAAGCCAAGTTCTTATCTATGCTAGAAGGGAATCTGAAGTACAAATGTATGCTTTATATTGGTCTTTTATTATTCATAAAGATGCATTTAACACTTGGGGCTTCTCCTCCCTTTTCACACAAAAGTAGTGCTCTCCTTTTTACCATTAAATGTTTGATCCTAACTTTCCTCTCTTGCTGCAGGATTCTACCTGACAGCTAGAATCAGTGCTGATAGTTAGGAAGCGGAAGCTGAATCTTAGAGGTTTGACAAACTCCTCTAAGCAAGACGACCTCATGTTTTTATGGTAATAAAAAAACCCACAAAATAAGTGAAAGTAACATTAAAAAAAAAACAAACACGTATACACATAGTTGGAAGATCTCTAGCTACCTCCCAAGAGAACACTAAAAAAACCACCTTTTCTTCCTGCACTGGCAGAAAAAAAAAACAACATAAAGAGTTTCAAACTGTTTGTTTTTATTGAAAACTGAATTATCTGATTGGAGTTCTTTCATTATTTCTTTACCAACACCAGTGCACCACAGAAGGCAAAGAACTGGTGGCATGCAAACCTCTTAAATGGCATATGATGGGCACTTTCTTGTTTCACAGAACTGCTGTAGTGAAAACATTTTGAAATAGGCTTTGATATTAGTAATGGCAAACCTATATGGTGTTTAAAAAATAATATTAAGAATAATAATAAGAAAACAGGAAGTTGAACAAGATACTGATGTTGATATCTTGTCTGCCTTAGATACATTTTAATTTGAGGTTTTCCTAAAAAATGTTGCATCTTCTGCATCCTGTATAGCACAGTTAACCTATCTGGCTGCTAGCAGAGCTCTTATCCCTTCTCTTTGCCTTAAAAAGAAAAAAGGGATTTTACTCTACAGATAGGAAAATTCATATATGTAAATGTAACCAAACCATTGAGACTCATTTACATTTTGCTCATAGCAAAATCTTCCTACTTTTCACAACACTGAACTGTTAAAGCTGACCATCATGCTCAAATCGACAATTGCATTTCAGAAAAAAACTTTATTCCCTGACTTATAAGATAATAATGCCATGTGTTTATTGCAAAGATATTATGCATTGATAGAGCATCCTCTGCCCTGATCTTTAAAAAAACCTCCAGAAAATAAAAACCTTGCCAAGTTATCCAAGATCATCCCTAACTGTTCACCTGAATAGACAGACAGCTGGGACAGGTCCACCCGTGTGACTCCACTGGACAACTTTTCTGAATTCCCTAAACAAAATATTTTAAGTGGCTTAGGATAAAAACTTGGAATTTGAGCTCTTCCATCATACCAAGAGGTCTTTTACTGCACTGTGGTGGGATGCACTTTCCTAGAATACTCTTATTTTTAATCTTGCTCTTTGCAGCTTAAAGGTTTTGTCATCAAAGAAATTTGCTCTTCAGGTAGAAAGCATTGAAAAGGATAAATTATGCTGTGAACCATGCGTACATTGAGTGATCAGAACTACATCCCTCTTTCTCATTCCTGAGGATCTCTAGGATCAGCAGAAAGGGATACCTGACATTCATCTCCATTGTCTAGGTTTTACTCGTCCAGCTGGAAACCGAAAAGCATTTCAGACCCAGCAGTCACTGGGGAAGTGAGGAGTGGAGGTGAAATAAGACACCAAGTTGTCCGGACAACACTTGGTAAATGCTCACAATCCTTAGTTACATTTAGTGATTTAGTTATATGTAATGTTTTAAAGCAGGTAATGCCCAGGACTTCAGAAAGCAATTGGTACAGCTGACAGAAAATGCCTCATTAAAGCTGTCATATGAAGCTTTACCAATCAAACCTATCCAGGTAAAGAAACTCCCTGGGACAGATAAAGGAGTTTCTTTAAGTGCCATTGGTCAGTTAGAGACCTGTGGGAGGACCTAGCTTTGGCAAAATTGGACACTTGGGAAAGTATCTGAATATTCGTGTCATGGACAGAAAGTCGCAGGCTCAGCCTTTCCTGGTTCCACGAGCAGAAACCAGAACCAGAGAGGTTGGATCCTTAGACTGAAGCTCAGAAAAGTTGTACCCATTGAACTGGATGGGCTTCTGAGCATTTCCATGAATTCTGTAGAGTAGAGCTCATCCCCATGAAGGCCACATGAGCCAAAAATGACACAGATATGTTATCTTGACTGCAAAGACAAAGTAGCAGTATAAGAAACCAGTACTTGCCCTTTCACGCAGAACTGCCTAAGGAGGCAGTTATTAGCATTTGCAGCTCCAAAAAGTAAAGTTGATCAACTATTAGTCAGGAGCTCAGACATGATACTGAACTGTTTCATATGAAGTCCAAGAAGTCATTGGAGTGGACACTAAAACAAACCCTTGAAAGGTCAGACCTTACTGTGATGTTAGTGACAAAAAGCCTGCTTCCAACAGCAGATTTGGTGACTCCAGTGTGACTCCACATCAGAAAGACATTGCAAGATTGGGCCCACGTAACACACTTCATAAGTTCTTCACTGCTGATGGTGATTATATCTCATCTGAATTATTTTTGCATGCACAAAGAACTTGCCCAATACAAATAAAATGCGAGATCAGCACTCACTTATTATCAAACTTACCCTTTCCCGAGCACGCTGGATCTTCTCTCTGTCATGGCTGAGGTTTTCAAGCATCTCCTGTCCAATCTGCTCTGCATTAAAAAATGAAAATGTAAATAATGAAAAATACAGCTTGTGACTGTAAGGCCTCAAAATGCCAAGTCATATTGTAACAACAGCATTAAATACATTTGGTAGCCTAATCACTCCTCCTAAGTGCAAAGAGAAAGACACCATTATACTAAATTTTAGGTTTTTCAAGCAACATAAAACTGAAGGAGCAAACCAAACCAGAAGCTGTTTCCTTGCAATCTCTTTAGGTTGTCTAGGCCTTGGGAATTGATGCTGACCTTTGGTCTGTGAAACAAAGGTAAGAAGACTTTCAGAGCTGCTCTTAGTGCAGGCTGCTCATACTTACTATATATTCCTTAAGCCCCTCCTTGTCTTAGAAAGGAAGGCAGAAAGCCTTTGTTAAACCACCAGCCTTATACGTCTGAAGACACTGAGAACTCATATGAGAGGAAAACCACACTCTGTAACTCTCAGCATTTACCAGTGATGCTTAAATCAAAGCTTTTTCAGGCTAAGCCCAGTTACTGGTGTCTGCTTTGCTCCATCATGGACTATTTCTGGCAAGTTCAGAGAAATGTTGTAATCTCCTGGTGTTTTTAATAGTAGACATAGACATTAATTTATAGTCATCACCGTTTGTTTACACAGGGGTTGTTTGCTTCCGAAGCTCACGCTGAACCAAAGGTTGTAAAATTATAGTGGAGAGGCCTCAAGATACGGTACAAAGAAAACACGAGATGCCAAAACTTTATTCTTCAAACAGCTTCAGTCAAATGCTTCTCTAACACTGAAATATTAGCAGCAAGTATAGAGAAGAGATTTTAATCTTCAAAGCTCTATAGAAACATTAAGAAACCCTCCCTGTATTTCCCTGAAGGAGAAAAATAAGTTTAATCATTCCCATTTTAAAGATGGGGAAAAAGACAGAAGGAGCTGAAGCAGCTGTAGCTTGCCCCAGGACACACAGCACGTGTGAGACAACCAGCATTTCTGTGCACATTCAGTTAGGTAACTTAACAGGCTTACCAGAGACACTCACCAAAACAGTAAAACTACAAAAACATGACTTTTTTTTCTTTTTATAAACAACAAAAAACATGCCCTGCTTTTGTTCTGGTAAGTTAGTGGGATTTTAAAATGTCATTATTTGTGGAGCCTCAAGAAAATGAACAATTGAAAATTCACCATTATGTTAGTAAACATGACTATGATTTATTTTTTCTTTAACAGATACAGTCCACTTTCAGGAAACAATCCAAAGCAGAATCATCTCAAACTTTTAAAGTTTGAGACAAGCAATTCTTTTTTTAAAACCCATTTAACACAAGGCACACTGTCTGCCAGATAAAGTCTACGGAAATTCATTACATATATATTTCTCTATCAGTTGCCAAGTACAGTACAAGTAAGATAAATATTTCCTCTGACCACAAATTGACATCCTCATTATACTATCTTGTCCCTCTTGGCTTGCTGCTCTTTACTTTTAGCTGTATATACAATGCCTCCCAAAGGTGAAATGTGGTAAGATACATGGTTATGGAGTTAAAAAGACTGCACGGTGCAGTACATCTACAGGAATGGCAGCCTAAGAAAGCGATTCACGAGAGCTTTGCCTATGTTTGCATGTCAAAGGACTTACTGGATGAAACTGTACTGAGCTTTTCCTCATCAAAGCACTCAACATACTGTAATACACAAACAGATACATGTGTTCAATGTAATCCAGTGGAGGAAAAAACAAAGCAAAATCTCTTAAAAAGAGAAGGAAAAAAATCAACAAATTACTAACCTAGTAGCATGAGGTGAAACGATAATAAGCGTATTTATTGCTAAAAATTATACATATGTTTGCAGACAAAGGAATGTGAGCAGCAGGTTTTCCTTCAAAGGAAAGTATAAAGCAAATGGCTAAAATGGCTTGGTATTTCATGAACAAAGCTCAAAAATATCCTTATAGAAAACAGCTTTATTTTTATTGCACCAATTTTAAGCAAGTTACTCCAGGTTTTTTTTTCATCTTCTTCCTGTCACTGGCAAGTTCACACTCTTGGCTTTTTATAATGATTGAGTTTATTTTCCAACCATCAATGTGACAGCAGCATCAACTGTAAGTGAGGGTAAAACACCGTCACTTTGACGAATAGTGTATTTTCCTCTCATTGTCGATGACTGAAGACATCAATAAATAAGGAAGGAGAGCATGTCAGCCAGAATATCACAGAATGAATTGTTGATATGACACTTAGGGATTAAACCTTCAGCCATGAAGTTCAACCTAGCAGAGGGGTCTGAGAACTGAGATAGTTGCGTTTCTTCCCAGCAGCCTCTATAGATAAATAATTGGACGGATCATCAATTTTACAGGAGCAGCTTTACTCTACATGCACTTTCGTTGATGATCTTTGGCCTTTTTTGGACTAAAATAACAACATAAGTTGAACAAAGAGACATAACGGAGGTAACATAATCTCACAATAAGTTTGCAAACAAAAAATGACACCTTTATCCTCTTCATATCCTTGTTCTACTCAGAAAATTCACTGATGAGAGTGAAACTTGATTTTTTGCTGGAAGGTCAAGACAGTAAAAAAAAAAGTTATTAAATAAAGAAAATACAGACTTCTAAATGATATGAAGACATGTCTCACTTCCTTTGCAACTGAAGGTGCCTGGGACTAGGAAAAACGTAACATTAGCCCACAGCACAGCTAATTACAAGCTTGATAGCATTGCTATCTGCTTGCTACCATTTTTCAAGTTTCCCCACAATGCTGATGTTTTCCTGTCAGTTAAAACATTTATCTGTGTGGCAGATCTGTGCTTTTAGTGGAATGGTGCTGTATAGATCTTTCCAGCCTACTTATAATGCAAGTCATTGATGAAGCTACCACAGTTATGTGAAAAGGTCAGGTTTGTAAGATATACTGTAGTGCAGATGCATGAATTAAGACCAATACACAAACTGAAGGGTGTTGCCTGTTGCCAGTAATGGTGTTATTTCCATAGAATCTTAACAACATCAATTATTTGGGGATTATGCCAACCTTTCAGTGTTGCCAACACGGACAGTGTTTAGTACAGTGCAGTTCCAAGTCCTATAAAAGACTGACTGGTGCTGCCTCTTCTAACTGAAATTCCCAAAGAGATGCATAAAATTATGTTCTAAAATTACAGCTAAACTATGAGAAGCAGAAGGGTGAATGCATTTACATCATTATTATCTATGTACTGACAGAGGGCAGGAATATTCAGTATAGCAATTATCTCAGTCTTAAACAATGCTGTGATGGCCAGAAAAAAATAATTCTGAAAAAGTACATAATATTAACAAGCATTAACAAGCCTTAAAGGATGACTGCTAAAATTCACAGCTCTAAATGTATTCTGCCCTAAAGGTGCTTGAACAAGGTATGGGAAATCAGGCTCTTCAGTACCGAGCACTTCAATAATGCCATGTTGTGAGTCCAACACAAAAGGTGCCTGGTTCTATAAGACTGTGTTATCCAAAAAAAAAAAAAAAAGATAACATTTCTTATCCTAAAACACTGCAACTAATTAAAAGAATGAATACACTTTCCCCAACTGAAGAAAAAACAATACACTCCTTACCCAAAACCAACAAATGCAAACCTAGCTTCCCCCTTCACATGTGCACAAATTGGCACATGGTTTTTAACTTTTATATTAACATAAACCCAAAAGACAGTGGTCACTTCTAGCAACGTTTTACGCTCCCAAATACTCCCTTTCTTTGGAATTCGCCTGTAACCTATATGCAGTATTTATTTATATGTACAAATCATAATTATTTAATACATGGTCTACAAAGCTTGGTTTCTAATACCTACACACAAGTTAAGGACACAAATAAGTTGTGCTTGACTGGTTTTTCTTTTACTTTTTTTGCCTCCAGCCATTTAAGTATTTATTTACTTTATCAGCTAAACTGATTCTGAAAGAGCTTTTTCTAATCACTCAAGTCAATAATACTTTTTCCCTTAAGAACGACTAATATATTTACTCAAGAGATAGGAATGACATGGAATGAGCCTCTCTAGGCTTTTGGATAAACAAACATGCATTTTTATGAATTTTGAAGACAGACTCTCCATTTTTCTTTTCATATGAAAAATAAAATAATCCAACATAATTTATACAGCACCTTTTCTCTTGAAGAGTATCCTGCGTGTGTGCATATATATATATATATATATATATATGTTTCATAAGAGGCAGCAGATATCTTGATATAATTTAAAATATAAAAAAAGTTTAAAACAACCAAATCACAGAGAGGATGCCTGGAAGTATGATTTGCCCAACCTCATCATATGTACAACATATGCATCTGAGCTATGTAAGTAGAAATTGGAAAAGACAAACTAATTTACACTGGGAAAAGCAGATCATGTTAAAAATCAAGATGGCTGTTCTACAGAATCATGAAATACACTAAGAAACCCATTGTGTGTTGGTCAGGGTAGGAATGGAGAACAGTTCCACCCTGAGATCTTCAGCCCTGTCTAGTAGTGCCATTTAGGGAGTGCAATTGTGTGTTGTCTTTGCACGGGGACATCAGATGCTCTGAAGATGTAGCAAAAGCTAATGGAAGACTTTTTGAGAACCACACTGACACAGGTCGGGACTTCTTTTTTCCCCAAAAGCCACTCTTTTTTGGACAGGTTAAAAGTTTTGATTTTAGAAGACTAGGATAAGTCATCAACAGCAGCTTCTGAAAAAAAATGCTAGAAAACATTAAATACTAGCTGTTCAGAGGTGACAGTAAGAAGATTTACAAACTTGGAAAATATATGTTGCAGGAGCTGAAGAATTCAGGGCTGAGTCAAATGCCTTATGCTTCTGACAGTAGAAAGTTAATAAAGAAAGTGATGACATATCTTGAAGTATAAGGACACAGGTAAAAGTCTGATAAATTTCCAAGTTCACAGTTGATATGTATTTACATTGAACAGCTGATATAATTAGAAACAGAAGGATTTAGATCATTAAAGTTATTAAACAACAAGTGCAGGTTAATACAGATAAATGAAGGATAATATAACAGCTATTAGCCAATGGAGAGACAATTTGTAGAGCATTAACAGAACAGTGAAACATGAGAGTTGGCGCTTAGATGCCTCAGGAATCTGTCATGAAGATGTTAATCTGCTTGCTGTTAAGTGGTCACTTAACACAATAAAATAAAAATTAGCTGTTTTCTATAGGGACTAGTTGGCCTCTTCAGCAGAAGTAAATGCCGCACCAGTGGAAAGAGCACTGACAGTCCAGAGCATACACTGAGGACATCCAACACTTCCAGAGCTGTCAGAAGTTCAGTTGCAAGAGAGGATAAAAGAAGTTGCTCAGTCTTATCGTGAAAGCAAATAACATCTAAAGATACCTCTCAAACTGCTAAAGTCCAAGATGCCCACCAAACTAAAAATACAAACATTTTTTTCAAATGAAAAGGTCCCTATAAGCTATAATGGATGTTCAGGAAATTATTTTCATTGGCCAAGAGCAAAAGGAGTCCGTTGATACCAAGGTTGGGGAAACCAGAAAGAAAAACACCCAGAACACCTAATCAAAATCCACTCTTTGTGCTTCGTTCAAAATAAGGAAGAAAAGATATTTGAGGAAGGTGTGACATGCTTTTAAGAAGAAACTGGGAGCATTTCATAACCAACACCTCCCATGGTCCAAACCTACCTTGTCCTTCCCCAGGAAAAAAAAAGGCAGATGAATGAGAAGAAAATAGTAAAAAGAAAAGAGAAAGATGATATATGACAGACCTAGTAACTGCACCTCCAGTTGCCTTTTCTATTTCTAAAGTTTCGTGCTTTTTCTGAAATCCTAACTTACATCAATCTCCTGGTAAAAAACTACTCATTTCTCACTAACTGATGTATTTTTTTCTGTCTACTCCCATCACCCATCTAGCTGAGCTCCCTTACTAACATCCTCACAGCAACATTCACAGGAGGTGGCAGACTTTGATTCTGCTGAGCACTTGTCTACATTGAAGTCCAGCCATTGTTCCAGCCATGCCCTAGCTTGGCAGTGCTCATCTGCTCCAAATTCCTCCCATCACATCTTCCTCCTATCACATCTTCCTCCTCTATCCCTTTCCTTCAAATAAGTTTTAAGGTAAAAAGAAATCCTTCCTTAGTGCATCGATAAGCAAACAACTTGCTACCCCCTTTTCAATCACTTATGTTCATGAAATTGGGAACCAACCCTCAGTACCTTCTTTTCCTACTACTATTAAAGTGCTGACAGGATGGAAGAAGTCCCTGCTCACTCTGAGCTTGGCACAAGGAATGGATGCTGCTTCATTACAGTACTGCCAATCTTGAACTTGTCTGAAAGCTATTTAGCAGGGTGGAGTATTAACAATCCTGATTGCATCTAAATTAAGTTGCAGAAACATATCCTCTAAAACTTGAGCCACAAACCATCGCTTAATTAAACCTATGACTCCAAACAGCACCGAGATGACTCAACAGTGATCTTTGGTTCATCTAAAGCTGGATTCATAATCATCATTTAATCAAAAATGCTCCACCACCTACCAAGTTTTCTATACACTCAGAGCAGTGCAAATAATTACTCTGGACCCCACAGCACTGGTTATTTCAAAGACTTAAAATGTGCAGGAAGAGAGTTGGCAACTTAAACTCCTGCATTTAGCAGCTCGAGGCTCGTAAAGTTGGCCCTGCTTCGAGAGCTGATTTGCTCTTAAAGCAGTAAGTGCTCTTCAAGACACAGAGGTGAACAGAAAATAAATGAGACAGAATAGCAGAGCCAAACAGTGAACAGAAAGAAAAAAAAGTCACATTAGTTTTTCAGAAGAGAAGAAAATGTTTTTAAATACGTTTTAAAATTCAAGAGTGGAGCAAGAGGTTTTTTTCAATCTTATTTGACTACATAAAACAACAGTCTATGACATTCAAGCAGTAAAATGACGAAGAACAAAGTCTGTTAGTTATATCTGTAAGCACTGTAACTATTTATTTATTTATTTTTTAACTGATTCTTCATAACCTATTTATGTAGCTTGAACTTATGAATACAAACAAGGGTTTTTTTGCAGTATCTCAGCTTCTGGACATCAGAAGACCTATGAGAAGAGTATATGCTTCAGCTGTTTCAATCTGAGAAATTGCTCCTTAAAGCAAAAAGCAAAGTCAACAACAGAAAATAAATCCATAGCCGTTTGGGTTTGCTCAGGTTTTCCCCAACCTGATGTACCAGGTTTATTCTGAATCTATAGACTGATTTGAAAGTCAGGGAAGTTGGCAACACAAGCAAGAAGTCTATCAAAAGGTGTAGCAGTCTGTGAAAAAATAAAGTATTCTGTAAATAGTGCATATGTGTGTGTATATATATATATATACACACATATATACACTTTTATATATATATATAAACTTTCTTAAACATTGGAAAGTCCACAAAGCAGGTGAACAGCCCAGCAACCTCGAAGCTGGCTTCAGTGGAACTCATTCTTTGAATACGAATTAGCAATGGGTAATCGTGGCATATTTATGAGGCCTTTTGCCTGGTCCTTTTCTCCAGTGAATGCTGTATTATTCATTGCGTGTGCCCTGACCCCAGTGCGCTCCTGTTCTGACAAATCATACTTGATTAAGACAAATCTTTATTAGTTAGCTAGTCAACTTCCCCATTTATCATTTGCAAATCCCATTCTCCTTTCTGGGTACAGTAAAAGTAACTGAAACTGAAACCATCTTTCCTCCATATAAAATGAAATGATTGTTACAGCCAGCAAGTGCAAATAGAAGCATAGAAGTCCGAAATAAATGATAAAACAAAGGTTTAACAGGTATAAATTACAAATGTGGCAAAACTCTAACACAACAGTGCACCTTAGGCTGAGGAAATATTAATTAGCTCATCCTTTAAATGTTTCTAAATTTTTTCATAAACCAAATCTCTCAAAATCTAAATGCCATATAAAAGAACTGTATTGCAAAGTTGGAGGATGAAAGCACCAAGGCTTAAAAAATAACAAGAATGCTGAAGAAAGTTAATGTTCAAGGTTTCTACAAAAACTAAAAAAAGATCTTTTAAAACTTAATTTATAAAAGGAGGAAAAATTAATTCCAAATTACTAATGAAGCTTGTTTCCCTTGAAAACATAATATCTCTCCAAAGAGATGGCAATTTGGAGAGGGAAAACCCCTTTCAAGACAATGTTAATTTGTTCATTGGGCACTTTACAACTAGAAAACCATGTGATGCGCAATGCAGAACAGTTTAGTCATTATAGTAGTTTTGCTTGCAGAGAAGGATGTTTCTTCTATCAGGAATCTGGCGATCTGAAGCAGCTACTTGGACATGGAAGGACAAGGGACAGAGGGAAAGGACAGTCTGTAGGTTATTGGCCTGGCTTTGGTTCAAGTTCCAGTTTTAACCCAGAATTTTATCCTGGCCTCTGGAGGGTTCTCTAGGAAATGCTCATTTGGCCGTATTTTTGTTTGGCAATGAAGTTTAGCAGTTTGTGTATTTTATTATATTTTTAGACTTGGTTTTCTACAGAATGATATTTATACCCATCAATTAGAATCTGTGTTCACTTGAAATATACAATAATTTAAAAACCTGCACCTAAAGGACAAAACGCCAAGATACACATCTCTGTGCTCCTTACACAGCACACTTCTTACAACCTCCAGTCTTCCTCCACTTACTCCTTTCCATCTCAAGACATTTTTGTTGTTTGGTTTTTTTTTTACCCTGCAGGATCAATGCAGCTATGGATTCTGCTTTTTCACACACATGAGCTAAGTGCTAGTTATTTCCATCTGCAATGTTGCCTTTGATTACACACAGAGTAATGCTGGGAAAACCACTACCTCCCTAAACCTACAGTGAGGGTTCAGAGGGAACAATGAAAGACACCCAATGGCCTGGCAAAAAGTGTCATCAGGAGGTATATAAGAAGGAAAGAATTCAGACTGATTTTAAAATCTAGGCTCAATTTGCGGGCTATGCGCATACACATACATGCACACACACACACACGTAAAATGAAAGTCTCTGCTCTTGTACTTGTCAAACAAAGATATTTCTTCTGAAAATTGCTGAGATGGAAATAAAGACTATCCCATAACAGATGTTTTATAGCATTCCTCAGAGTAGACTCATATTTTAAGGAGCAAGTTAAGCTCTTCAAATGGTGTTTAAGAGGTAGACTACACAGGACCTTTACGGCATGTAGGTATGATTTGTTTGTAAGCCATCCCTGTGAGGAAAAATTGCTACAACACCTGATTTTTCAGTGTGTCTAAGATCACAAGTGTGATTTCTTCTGATGGAGCAACCCAGCAACACTTATCGATACTTTTGGCATCTCTATATTAGACTACCACTATATGGTTTAATTTCGGGAAAACCTGGAGATTTCTAGAAACAAACTGCTCCAGAACAGAGCAGTTTACTGCATGAGGCAGCAGCTTCTGCATGGATTCTCCCAAAGCAGCTGCCAGGAGTGCTATCCCAGCTACTGGACATGGTCTTTAAGTCCCCGATGATTTGAGTCAGGGTTACCAGAGCCTCTGCTTCTCACTGTTGGGTGCTATTTGAATTGCACTCAGCACAGATATGTGCACTGGAGGTGCCATGAAGAAGCGCTGGCAGCAGAAGAGTCTCTGTGGGGATGTCCCAAGTTTGGATGACATCTCCTCTCTCTCCTGGTCTGTCAGTCTGCAGACATGTCAGCATGCAGGACATGCTTCCAAAGGCATCAGGTGATCTGCTCTGGGATGTCATTAACAAATTTGTAGGACTCACTGGCAGGCCACTGTTAACATTTATTTGCGTGAATGGTCTACATGCTGCAGACTGAAGAAATGGAGTACATTTTTCTTTGCTGTACCTTATTTCTTAATTTCTAGATGACCAATATGAACAAAATAGTACTCAGAGTAGCCCCTAGCTCACACAGTAAAGAGACAAGTACCTGGATTTTCTGTCATGCTCAAATATCAAGCACACTGGGGGGCAAGGTCAGATCTGGGAAAGAACGCTGGACTCCTGGGTTCTGTATTTGAAATGAAAGTCATGCCACCTGTGGGCAGGTACCATCCAGCCCACCGTCCCCACTCATGTTACAGACCTGAGCCCACAGTCATTTCCACATTTTAGTGCTATTTTGGATGCCATAAATAAATAAATAAATTGATCTTCCTGAAATTTCTTCAAGCAATCTTTAATGTTGTAAGATGGAATTTGAGAGAACAGAATTCTGTTACTGGCTCAGACACTTCTGTACCCCTGATAAATATTTGTGCCTATTTCCCTGTTTCTAATATGGGTGTGAAGGAATCTACATTGCTCAAATACAGTATGTAACATTAAAAGGATTGTATTTCTATGGAAGGCATTTAAATACTGCATTTAGCTTCTTATATATTCATTTTCATTACGACCACCACTTTTAATACCATTTAAATTGAAAAAAACATTGGAAATTATTTCTAAAATGAAATCTGAAGTGGCCCACTCTCCTCAACTACAGGACGCTATATTTAATCTCATAAAGGGTTTTTAGATTATTTGAGGCCCAAAATATAATTATCTCATGATCTACTGCATTGGTAAATTATTGCAGTATGACAATTTAATGCAAACACTCAGTTTACAAACATAAGTTTGCTGGAAATTCTCAAGAAGTGTTAAACCGATGTCAGTGTCTCAGTAATTTCGCAGTTTAAAAACAGTTAGAAATGTAATGACTACACTGCACTTGATTAAAGCATTTACAGCTCTAATCAAAAACTGACAGCAAGATCAAAGATGTTAACTTAAATCTCTCTTCTAATTATGTTTAAAATGCCACACCTCAGGCCTGTCTCTCCTCTTCTTTTTCAAACCAAATTCTGCTTAAGAAAGATCTAACACTTCTTAACAGTTCATTATCCAATAAAACTATTCAAAGCTTAAAAGCAATCTACACAATTAGTCAGGACCTCAGGGAGTCCACCGGTAGTCTTTATTACAGGGCTTCATATTAAAACACCTTAATTATATTTGTCAAATGGATTTCATTAAAACCCATCGTCACTTTAATTTTCATATTTTGACAGTGCTGGCATAGCATTATTACCACCTGCCAAGCTATGAACTACAACAAAATTATCAAATTCCTTCAAATACTAAGCAGTTTCTTTTTGTACCTGACCAATGATTTCCTTCTTTTTGGTGAATGCACCATAATTAAGAGGAATAATTAAAATTCCATATTCAAGCAGCACACATGCAAGCTAAACATACAGTGTATCTGTTGCAGGTGTGTAAACAAGAACCTATATGGATACCTGGTTGCCAGGAGCACATAATACAAAGGTAAGACACATATACTGAAGTGCTTCTGAATAATAAAGCCAAGACATCAAACAGAATGCACTATTATTTAATCAAATGACAACCATGATGACTTGAAAGCAGAGGACATTTTAACTTCTATTCATTATTCTGTCATTTCGACACAACAGATCTGGGGATTATGACCATACGCTGCAACCACAGTTTTATTTTAGATTTAATCCATGGAGGTTCCACTTGACTTTACACAATAACATTGAAATATAATTAAAACAAATTTGTTCATCCTCTCTATGTACAGTCAGTACTGTGACTAGGGCTTCTGATATTTATGATATATTTCCAGTGCAGGACATATCAATTGTTGTTTGGTTTTTTCTTAATACTCAATGCCACAGCAATTAACAACTTTAGATAATTGCCAATAATATAAAAGGTAGGTACCAGCATCTATCATGCAGCACAGTTTGGGCTGTAAACGTCATTCTGGATATAAAAATAAATTATTTCCTCATTTTTGTTATCTGAAATACTGTACAGAAAACGGAAACAATTTACTATTATTGTGCTTATATTTACTGAGCTAAATTCAAGCCTGATTAACTCCATGCTCTTCATCTCATGTGTATGAGATGACTTTGGCCCACAACAGATATAACAATGGCATGCAGATTGCAATGGGGAAAAGAACAGAGAATTTTCCTTTCTTTCATACAATCATAGCAAGAAATAAGAAATTAAGAGGTTTCTGCCATATGTCTAACACACTTCACTGCTTTGTACAAAGGTCTCAAGAGTAATGATCTCCGTGTGTTATGAATATTTTAAGACTTATTAAATGTTCTTGGATTATTGTGGGTAAATCTATGAGATTCTAAAGAACCAGTTTAAGTGACAATCAAATATTATTCCTACTTAAGGTAAAATAAAAATTTAATAATTATTTAATGTATTATCAAGGAGGAAAGCTTCAACCTCTTTCACACCATATCACAAATTTTAGCAAAGGAATTGCTGAAGATGTGCTGGGGTTTATTTTATTTAATTTCTATTTTATTTCTTTTCATTGCTTTAATTGCTTTTGAATTACAAAGAAATAAGTCAGAGTACTTACATGCAAGGGACTATGAGCTGATCACAGATCTCTTGTTTGATTTTTTGGCAAGTCACTTTATTTCTTTTATCCTATTTACTCTGTCTGTAAAACAGGGTAAATAATGTTTCTACTAGTATTCCACTGAAACAAGCAAATGAGCAAATACTGCTTAGCTTCTGTTATCAGGACATCTTAGAGCAAATAATCAGAATTTTTTGGTGCCTCTCATGCAACTTCAAAACATCACAACAACCTTGGGTGCATTTGGGGGTTCCTCTTGGAAACCCATTAATAAGAAGACAATTTAGGAGATAAATAGTGTTTTGAAAACTATCCCAGCCCAAACCTGAGTGTAGGCTTGCTTCTACTGATCTGGTGAGAGCCAGTTCCTCCAGCCCCACCCAGGGATGGATGGAGGGATAGGGAAACTTCCCAGATAAAGAGCTCACATCTGCCTTTGACAAAACTGGTCATGCTTTCCCTCTTGAAGTCTCCTCCTCCCTCTGCACCCAGGATCCTGCCCTCTCTGTGAGGGCTGTGTAAAGCTCTGGCTTTGGTTCGTTTCCTCTCTATAGATCTGCAGTTGATTTACGGCTGGAAAATCTCATGCACCAACTCAGTTACTATTTAATAAGTGACAGATTTCTCTCTCTGGTACACTGCCATTTCCTCTCCCAACTCTCTCATTGCTTAGCCTTCAACTCAAATTCAACACAACACAGCAGTTCCTTGTCCCCCAACATGTCTCCACACCATCTATTCTCATGACAGGCAACACAATCATCTTCTTTTCCACCCACCCTCAACATCTTTTTTTACTCAGTTTTTTTTTTTTTTCAGTTCTCATTTTTGGGCAAGCTGTCCAATTCTTTCTGCATGACATCAATAGGAAACTGACTGGTCCCAGTCATTCCCCTTCCTAAAACTCTCTTTTAAGCTTCACCCTTTCCTAGTATTATCACATATGTTTTTTTTAGCGTGGCAAAAAATCTACATACCACCTACAGTAATGTAGCAACGCTGCTACAAACACTGTTTTTTTTAGCATCATACTGGTCTTTTTCTTTCATGCCACTGCCTCTCCTCAGTTCAGCATGTTAAACAATAGCTACATTCCTTCTGTAGCCAATCCCTTCATGGTCTGACTTCTCCCATTTGCTATCAGCATATTAATTCCTCTCTCAGCTCAGATCTATTTTTCACTTGTTAAATTTTTACTCAAGCATTTCTGCGCTTTCTCCCACGTTGCCACGACTGAAAGGAGCTGAGCATAAACAACTCATCACCTCATCCCATTCCTGCAATCTCTGATCTGGCTTCTCTTGTCCATCGAAACACTAGAAACAATAATTTCTTCACAGTCCATGGAAATCTCAGGCACAAGCATGAACCTGTGTGTTAGCTGAATTTCTAAATGTCTAGTCCCAGAATGGAAAAGCAATAGCACAAAAAGTGAGCACATGTGGGTACCATCCACAAGGGAGGATGAAGGTACTGTAAGAAATAAGTTAGCACCACTTGTCTTCACTGTTTCAGTGCAGGTGTGACATAGGGATTTACAATGTACACTGCATTACTGTCATATTTTACCTTCCTACAGCAAACACTAACCCTCACAAGCTATCAGCAAACAGAATGTAAATCTTGTTGTCATGAGTGAATAATTTATTAAATTGATACTATTACTAATAATTACAGAAGATATGCCTGTTTTTCACTCCTGACAAACAGGAAGCCAGCCATGTTTCTCTTTTCAGCTACGATACACAAGGAACAATTCAAAGTGATGCTCGTCCCTGGCTGGCACGTATTCTTTACTATTTGAAGTTTATTTGATACAAATGAGGGTCTACAGAACCCCGCTGACATGAAGTCACAAAGAGCATATACATTTATGAATACTGCATTTACTGCACTTTGTATGCAATGTTTGTTAGGTCTCGGGGCTGAAATCACAGCTCTCAATCTATCTTGAAGATGTTAAGGATGCGTTGTGAGCTTTTGCTTTCTCTCCTTCTGCCCCCCAAACAAAAAAAACACCACCACAGCCTTCATGGCTTTAATTATTAAGTTTATATTTTCCATTTTATCTTGAATCCCATAATGGAAACAACCTGCTTTTTCTCCCTCTCCTTGTTTCCTTGTTTCTTTCTTTCCTTTTTTTTTTTTTTTCTTTTTTGGTAATAGTATACGCTCTTGATGTAGGAAGGAAATGTGAAGACAGAACAATCCAGCTGGATTAGACATTTTTGAAACCTACTGCCAACAGTGAGCTGTCAAAGCCAGCAATCAAATGTAACCCTGGCAAAAAAGAATGGAGACTGCTGTGAGGAGATTTACTTAGAAGAAACTCTCAAATAGTGCTTTTATGTCCTGATTCTCCTCCACTGCACCAGTTTTATACCTGCTTGTTGTCCCCCTCGCTTCCTTGAAGTTACACCTGGTTTACAGTCTGTGGTAGGAATACTTTCTCTATTCTAGTATTAACTATTGAATTTCTACAGCCCCAGTGCAGAACACCTGGACAAATAATTATTGTTCTCCTTCTAAATCTTAAAATCTATGAAAATGTGGGGTTGCTATTAATACATACATCTCTATAATATGCTTAGGAGTAAAAATTCTTATTACCAGTTTTTTTCAGCTCAGAAGCTGACAAAAGAAGGATGTAACTAACTTAAAATCAGAAGGAAGGGTAAGAATTCACTACTTCTGGTCTTAATCCTACTTTTCTACAAGACTTTGTGCTTTATATTCCAGCTTTTCACTGGAAAGCTGTTAATAAACATCAGGAAAACTTGATAATAAGCACCATTAAAATTAAAAGACATGAGAAGATATTTTGCTATGGCAATGGAAAGGAAAACAAGACAATAGTTAAGCAATTGACTGGAATATGAGAACAATTTAGGGAGTGAATCTGGGATATTGAAGAACAGGGTCTGAAACAATCAGTAGGAGAAAACTAAAGACTAAGACTGTGTATTGGACTAATTACAACAGCAAGATCTTTACAATGTACAAAAAAACTATTCCAAAGAGGAATGACTACAGAACAGGAGGGTAACATCTGCATTTTGGACATATCCAGGCTACCAAATGTCCAAGAGTCTCTCTCTACCATAAAATGAAAGTAATGCTACTTAATTATTTTCTAGCAATGGTATGAAGATTTATTGATTAATACCAATTTTTAAGTTTTTAAGAACGCTCTGATTCATGTAGAGTCTGAATTTTAATATAACAGTTGAGGAAAACATAGGATTACAAGACTGTCTAATTTTTGTCATATGTGTATGTTTTCTGTGGAAGAGAAAATCAACTTTAAGACTGGGACATGAGGAGCTACAGAAACCACTGTAGGTCTAAATCCTAGAAAAACTTACTAATAGTCAGTTGAACAGTTCAGTTTCACAGCTTGGGATTTGAAAAGTCAGTACCACCTTAAATTTTAACCAGAAGAGAAAATTTATAGAATACTGGTTACTTTCCCCCATTTAAATTGATCAGCCATTACAGTTAACAACCTTCCCACACCATAGAAATAAATAAAGAATGCTGTATCCATTCTAATTTAAAAACTCTTATAGTCATTAAAAACATAGTTGATTTAGTCAGAAGTTCCATCTATTATGTGCTGTAATGATTTAATAGTGCCAATTAGATCTATAGTATTCCTAGAAATGGAGGAGTTGCAGCTGGAGCTCTGCAGACCAGTCAAACAATTTTCAAAGGATATTCAGAGGTCTGCACCACTCTATTCTAGGTAGAAGATTCAATTGTAAAGGAAAAATGAAGCAGGATTTCAAAACAAGTATTCCAATACGACAAATAACTGTTCTTCCTGGGCTTTGCTTTTGTAGAAAAGAGAAGTATTCACTCTCCTATTCCATAAGTAGTTGGAAATACTCTGCATATTTTAATAATGACATCAAATAACTTCCTAATTCAAGATACTTTAGCCAGCCATGTGTCCTAGTGAGAGACAATGCATCAGCCCTTTAAAGTATCTACAATACAGAATATGTTCCTTGATAATGTCATTAAGCCATGATGACATGTAGCAAGCAATTGCTGGCAAAGGTCAATAACCTGATCCATTTATACAACGAATGCCTGTTAAAACAGTGTTTAAAGAACAATCAAATGATTGATGACCATAAGCTCTATGTTGGCCATGATGTGCTGCATGAACATACAGCATGTTCTGCAAGCACTACACGTACCTCTACTGCTATGGGGTGGCTGGGGGGAAAACTGTGTTGTGCCAAAAAAAAATCAAATCAAAATGTTTAAACAAAAATGCTGACAACAATAATTGAGTAAATAGAGGTCTGAATACGAATTCATTAGCACTGGGCAGTAAAAACAGGCAGGGATTCTGATCTAATTGAATACAGCTCAGTTTGAAATAAAGGCACTCTGGGTAAAACAGACTGTGAGCACCCTCTCAGCTCCATGTCACAGACCGTGGGGAAAAAAAAAAAGTGACCATCCCATAGATATCTTATCACCGATTTTAAAAATTGTTATTTTTCAATTCAAACTGATGCATTAAAATGCAGTTTCACGTGATGCACATTTGAATCTTGCCAGTTCAAAAGCCTTTGTCAAAATTCACAGGTCCAATTTGCTGTGTTATGTTAAAAAAGGGGAGAGGGATCATTTCCAAAATATTTTTGTTCTTTTAATTTGACAGCAACCATCATTCTGTCCACAGAGTGCTGCACACTTCTTAGAATTTAATCCCCTTTTCTAAACAGTAATTAACCTAACAGCTTCTTGCAAGTCGTTTTTCTGTCTCATCAGAAAAGCCTGGTGACCTGTATGTTATGTAGGACAGCAATACCTCCCAAAATTGTCATATGGTCCCTACACAGAATTGATTCTCTCATTCTAAAGTGACCACATTTCACTTTTTACAAACAAGAATGATCTTAAAAATCAGCAATATAGCTATATGATCATAGAAATCATAAAATAGATATGATCTATTCAAAGCATTTTATATTCTATAACTGTAATAGTTCTGGTTTTCATGAGATAAACACACTGGGACCACATTGTGCTTCTGTTGTGTACCCTTCAATTAAAGAGCATTTCTGCACACAAGCCAGTTCCTCGTGGAGGTGTTGATTATAAGTGGCATTCATCAGAATAAATGGTATAAAAATAAGCTCCCTGCCATTTTGCTGCATCCATAAACAGGTGTGGCCTGAGCTTTATTAGGTGCCCAGACAAAAAGACACACAAGGACTATATCTCAGTATGAGTCACAAAGCAAAATTACAGTTCTGTGCTGCAGTTGTGAGACTTCCTAAAATATGTTTCCCAAGTCAGGGGCAGCAGCCAGTGTTGTTGGTTAGTGCAGTCAGGAACTGGATCTACCCCTTCCTGGGCCCCGCAGAGCCCCTTCTGCATTGTGGTACAACAGCCAGGCATGTTCCATGACTGTTGTTAGAGCTCCACCTTTCCTACAAAAGTTTCTGCACAGCATGGTAAGCAGTGGAGTTTATTTTAAAAGCATTCATGTGAAGCATTCACTTCTTTTCCAGTGATCTCCCATCAGCCACAAACACAGCCAAAACAGAGCAGAAAACAGTTGAAGCAACAGTGAGTTACACGCTGATGACTTTTCCATCTCGCCCTCAGCACAGATGGAAGTTCAGTCTGCTCCTTAATACACACGTGTCAAACAACTGATAAAAAAGGATGCCAAGTACTCCAAACTTCTTAAATGTTGAAAGCTAACACCAATTGACCTACTAAAGGAATCTATCCGGTTTCCATCCTATTTGGCTCTGTACTTGAAGCCTCCTCTGCCTACATCATTTTAACCACATACCAGAATGAATTTTTCACCACAAGGTTTAGAGGCACATCACACTTTTCACTCCAAGTGTCCAAAGATCTTTCATCAAGTCAGTCTGTTTCCCGTGTCCCTTCCACAGAAAATAAGTTTTCATCTTCCTTCTTGCTCTGGGAAAGAGATCAACCTATTTCCCATTTTCCATGATACAAACCCATTTTTTCACTTCCCCCATTGTCTTCCTGTCAGGCTTTTCCCACCAGCTCCTCTTGTGTCCTCCTCTATCCCATCAACCATCATGTGAATGTGACACTGGAGTCTGATGGTTTCATCATGAACTGACAAAGCTGGAGACACGGGAAGGTTATGGCTCTTGCAAAAATAAAAAAGAATTCATGACAAAGCTATATCTCCTGACTTCCAATTTCTTAGCACAAGAACACTAGAACATTCAGCTTGTAATTACTACATATTCAAGAGAGGGAAAAAAAAGCATCATTTTCAGGTGCTGGGACCCTTCCACTCCACATTCTTACATGTTCTTCTAGAGATGTTAAAAGATGTTAAGTTTTCCTTTTCTAGTGTTCCTGGTACAGAAATCATTATCTGAATTTTGCCTGCTTGGGGAGGGGGAACAACCCTGAGCTGGGTCCCAGAGCTGCAAAGGCAGGAGCTTAGTACAGACTAAAGCTCAGAGACTTGTAGTGAAGGTGAGCTTTCTATGGAAGGATGTGTTTAGATGACTCTTAACTTCTCTCTACATTAAAGAGCACTACATTTTGTTGGGTTTGATTTTTTTTCTCCCCTCTTTTTGGCCTAGGGAAAAATCCACCTTCACTTTATTAATAGTGAATTCAAATGGTTTTTCTGCTGCAATTTAACAACTTTTTTTTCCCCGTACAGAGACAAGATAGTCTTCTCTCTTGAACCCTTCAACATATTTGTTCTGCATTATTTTTTCATTCGCAGTTATCCCGGAGGCTCTCAATGTTTAAATAGCTCCCTCCTTCCCATGTAAACCCGTGCACTAATATCGATCAACTTAGGCTGGAAGTTACTATAAGGCATTTTTCAATAATCAACCAAGCTGTTCAGAGAGTGCCTTGGATATAACCCTTAGGTAAACAGCACAATCCACAAGGAACTTTCCCTCAGCAAGCACATCTTTCCAATCTCAAGGATGGCTGTTAATGCTCCACCAGACAAAGAACTTGATTCTGACTTTCTGCTCTGTAGGTCAGAGGCGAAGTCACATTAGCTAAGGACATCTTTATTCTTAAGCACAGAATTTAAGTTTCTTAGGACATTTCTATATTTAACTATCTCAGGCATATGCCCTTCAAATAAAGGGTCAGGAAGTAAATAATCTTTAATGAATATCGTTTTATTTTTTAATAAAAAAAATAAACACAAAGAAAATCCTATTCTTCTAAGAAGATAAAGTTTGGCTGCACAAGAATTTTAGGTATTAACTGAGTAAAGCACCTTTATCAGTGAATTACACTGAATAGGAACTCTCACCTGGCCAAGGGGAGAGGAAGCAGAAAATCACTTCAAGTCAAACAATTAAAAATAAATTATAGGAAAAGGATGATACATATATACAGTATGTCAAGTAATATTCATATTTACAGAGAGACGAGTAAGCTACTATGAATTGCTAGGTTTTCATTTAATACATCCCTGCTATAAAATGCCAGGTTTATTCTATTTTTACATTGCCTCATTAATCAAAAAGGGGAGAGAAAAGCGATTGGCATGAAAGACTTGAAATCATTCATACTTTCTGGCTTAAATAGCTACAATCAGTGGTTACTTCCCATAGTACTTAATTCTAAAACAAAAAACATAGGGTGTTTTAATTTCCTCTTCCTAACTGTAAAGCATCAGATTATGCTACATTGTTTTTATAGCTCTGAGGGATCCTTAAAAGACAAGCTGTGTAAACTAAAATGGAAAATAAAAAAAAAAAAGACTGATGTAAAAATAGTCCTAGGTTGTTGCTTTGGACACTGTAAAACCAGTGATGTTCACACCCACCAGTGGGCGAAAGACAAACATCACAAAAGTAAATAACACTCTGAAATAGCTGGCTCCTATGAGTCCTCGAGACAGCACAAACTGTTTTGTTATTTTAAAAAAAGAATATGCATAAGCAAATCCACATGACTTTAATGACAATTTCTGAAACTGTTTTCAGGTCAACATCTGTGCTCGAGAGCCAGAGCAGAGCCCCGTGGTGCAGCTGTACTCAGTGCCCTGCTGGCACTGCCCTCCCTGGCTTCCTTTCCTGTTGGACCTGCCAGCGTGGTCCAGGCTGGTTCCTGCCACAGCAATCCATTCCCTTGCTAAGGAGTGAGACAGCCCATGGTGGCAGGATGCAAAAATGAAGGCGAGTGTGGCTCAGCAGCATTTAGGGACCAAAGCTTTGGTGATCTCCACATGCCTTGTACTGAGAGGTACACAGGGACAGTCAGAAAGCTGGGGTGCACCATGCCCAGTATCCTCTGCATCTGACAGATGGCTGAGGTGTACAGCACATACCTTTCTATCTCCCCATGGAGCACCACCTTAAACATCAAGAATAGACAGGGTTAGAGTAATTCGGGAAAATTCTTGTACAATGGCAAATGCAATTCAATGCAGGTAAATGCAGGATAAAAATTGTAAGACAAAAGATTCCAAAGGAAAGCCAAGACATAAGGGGAAAGCGTTCAGAGGCATAATGATTGAAGAGAGATTTAAGTGTCCTCCTGGGTTATGAAAGTCTTAAGCCAATGGATAACTACAGTGGGAAAATAGTGCTGCACAGTGAGCCGCATGCCTAGAGGAATATAAAGCTAAAATTCTGATGCTGACTGGGGCATAAGACTGACTGGAAGCCCTATTTATAGTATTGCATTGTCTTGATGCACATAAATTCATATTTACAAGTAAACTGACAAAAGAGGATGGGGAAGGGAGGACTGTCTGAAACACCATGTTTTATAGCCCACTATAGCCAGGTCTCTACCACGCAGAAGCTGCAGGTCACCACTGCACTGCTGCAATTTTCCATTTCTGGCCATATTCTGTGACAGATGGGATTGCAAAAGACAAGACACAGAAAGGATCTCCACAGGGTTATTCAGATGCCTTCACTGTGAATGTATGCTACATGCTCAAGGGCAAGTAAAGTGCTCGACTCTTTCATAAAATAGATTAAAAATATTCAAAGGGTTTAAGGAAGATGGTAGACAGAAAGGACAAACAGACAGTGAATATAATACCCACACACAGCATAGCTTTCCTTATCCTTAAAAACAGAACAAACCAAAAAATGTCAACCAACCAAAGATGGAAATTTAGTAGCAAAAGACCTGCTTATGATAGATCTTGAATTATGGAAGGTGACGTGCATGTTCAATGCTTTCAGACAGCAAACAAAACAAAACAAGAAAATAACACCATCAATGTGTCCTGTAACCTGGGAAACATTTAGAATAATTTGTAAGAGGAAGAAAACTTCCATGGTAAATACAAATTATAATGCTCAACTCTTTAAAACAGTGTCAGTTCAAATTATTTCAGGACATGATTATTATAAAGAAGATTCTAGCATAATTTTGCACTCCAAAATAACTTCAGCACAGTCCCTTCGGAAGCTGCAGCCAGAGTTTCAACTAAGCCTGGCTTGCTTGGGCTGAGCACTGTCTGTCTCCATGCAATTCTATGCCCTGCTCAAATGCCACCTCCCCAGTACAAAGAGGCAGGACCTAGGGAGGCACATGGGCTCAAAGTTCTGGCCCATCACCTTCACAAATTCATTTGTTCAGATATGCTGTGTAGAAACTTAAGTTTGGGAGAAAGGAGTGTAGCACCTGATTTGACACTTTACATGATATAAAATCTTTGCCATGTCTCTCTCATGTGCATTAAAAATTGACTTCAATTTCCTCTAGAGCCAATCTCAAATTAAGAGCGAAAAAGAATTTCTGAAAAGGAATCAAACTCACACATGTGCAGGATCTTTGCCAAATGTCCATGCAACCTGAGAGGGACTTAGGGCAAAAAAGACAGTTCTAAGACCATTCCCCAAGGAAGTTTCAGAAAATCAAGATGCCTTTAGCTACCAACAATTAATTCCAAGATGAACTAGTGCAAAATTTGAAGCTAGAAAAGTGCAATCTGTTGGAATCTTGTTTAAATTTATTTAGCTAGTTAACCAAAATTTTAAAAAAGCCCAAACAAACCAAAAACCTTTAGTCTGCCTTTAAGGTAGATTATAAGCCACAGCTCAGCACAATGCTTTGCAACAGGGGTCTGAGCCTTGAATTCTTGAATTAAACTAAGTCAGCCTAAAAGAGCAGTCAGTGGGGAAGGGCACTTGCGTTAAGGAACAGCATCCTTACTTTTTCCCTGCCTTGGTTTTTGCTCAATCTACTGTGGGTCACACAGATGACTGGAAAAACATGTCAAGGCTCCTTCCTCAGCACATGACCCCCTTCCTCTGCTCAGCACATCTGATACAGAACATCCTGACAATTCCCATTACCCTGTATCCTGGGCAGTTCCCCCCATCCTGCTATACCACCAAGACCAAAAGCTACAGGTTGCCAGTTTTCCTCATGGACCAGAGCTTTCACATGAACCCACCCCACATCCCAACACAGTTCTCACATGGGCTCCATCCTGACATCACCCTGGTTGATGGTGGCCTCACACCACTGTCAAACATCTGGCCTCAGCTGCTGGGCTGTGGGGAATATCAGGTTGCTGTTACCAAGGTTTGTTGGCAGATAATTTTAAAGAAACATGTTCTGAGAATGTTTTTACAATCTCCACCTCTACCTGTTCTGTCCTAAAATCTGTTTCTCACTATCGCTTCTCCAAAAGACAAATTTTATATGGTTTTGTTTTTTTTTAAACCACTAGAAGGAATCCCCTACTGCCTACACAATAAAGTCAGTCAGAGGCAAGATTCTTTCTCACAGATCTTATCCCTCTAAGCCATCAGACCGACTAAACCACTATCCTTTGATCAATAGGCAGCTAAGTGGGAATTTTCAAAAAAACCTTTAAGCAAAATAAAGTTGCTTCTTTATTACATACAGGCCTTACTCCTGCAAACTAGAAGAGAGGAAGAGAGGTGGGATTTCTTTTTTTTTTTTTTTGTTCAAAACTTGTTAGTCTGGATGCAAGACAGATCTCATCCAGGCAGAGTAAGCTCTGAGAATAGGAGAGTATTTACTGCCACTGAAAAAGATGATTGTACCAAAGGCTCGACAAAGTGGCCAACGGTGAGGAATCATGAACCATACACTAAAAATCACTACTTGTCTATAGATAAATGTATATTAAAAAAAGCTGACTAATTAATCCTCTGTAAATGTATTTTATTTTTAATTAGAGGAATGTGAATAAAAACAATGCATATAAGAATGAAGAAAAAAAACTGAATAAAAAAACCTGCAGCATAAACAGGAACTGATCCTTTGAGCTCTATTTTAAACTGTCCATGCTGTGAGTCAAAAACAAAGTAGTTTTGAGAGACTCAATTTGGGCATTGGACTTCTGAGATCCTATTAGAGCAATCACCAAGTGTTAAAAAGACAAAACATCTTTTCAGAGACCACTGCCAGACAGCAAAGAAAACGACTCTTTAATAAAATCAGATCAATTTTCTAGCTAACCTGTCCCAAGTGGAAACAACATAAGACAGGTTCCCAGAGAGTCAGCATTAATGATGGGCCCTTGCAATGAATATCATATGCTTCCCTGGACATAACAAAATTGCCTGGGGCAACTTTCATATGAGGGCTGGATTGCAAGTTGCCTGTCTTGCTTCTTTACCCTTCCTAACCTAACTCCTAGGCATTTTTTCTTTTTTTTTCTAAAGAGGTAAGATTTCTCATTGTGCTTAACTGTGATAGACAGAGTACGTGTTTAAACATATTATGGAAAAAATAACAGATTTACTCAGTCAGTTGAGACACTTACAAGACCTGAGTTCAGTTCCTGTCTCTGGAGACAAGGTGCAGCCTGACACTGGGGAGGTCACTCTGGATTTCTTTTACATGATCTTCAGTAGCCCACGCTGCTGTGCTCTGAGCAAACATCAAGCCCACATCAGTCTGATGTTTCACAGTTCTCCTTACAACCTGTCAGTCTCTTCTGGACTCACAAGGTTGAGGTTCAACATCATACAGACAACCATTATCCTATTTTCCAGATGAAGATTTTTGTGCAGGCAGAGGATGCTCAGTGCTATGAAATCCAGGACAGGCAACGTCCAAACTGTGCTCAAACCCTATCTGAGATAAAAAAATAACAATAATCCTGAACACATCAGTGTTGAGGATAAATTGCCAAAAGCAGATAAGACACTCATTCTATCTAAATATTAGATAGATTAGATACATTATTTTGAAAAAAAAGCAAGCATGTTTGTCTCAAAATACTTTGGGGTAGGTTATTGGAGAAGTTTTGCACTAAAAAGGTCACAAAGAGGATTTAAGTGCCAGGTGTCACATCACTGGGACACACTGTTGAATATGACTTCAGTATGTATGGGACATTTGACTAAAGCATCTATCATTTATGATATTTATATTGAGAGAGTTGAAATTGTTCAAAAGCTTTTCCATCCAGCTTTTTGCCTACTAAAATCAACACAAACATTGAAAGAACAATATTTATTGTACCTTTTTGCAACTGTTTTCATTAAACAAGTAGTAGTTATTCCAGCGCACTCTCAAATCCCCTCAAAACCAAAAAAACTAATTCCCCAAAACAGCCCAAGAGACAATAACTGCTATTTCAAATGCACTTCCACTATTGGCTTCTTCAAATCTCTACTGCTTTTCATGAAAGGGAATCTTTTTGCACACAAAGAGCAGTGGGAAACACTTTTTTCCCAGTTGAGAGTACTTGGCAGACTTTTTTAGCAAGTTTACAATGTAGCAATTTTTTATTTTTATTTTTTTACTTTTGCAATTATCCCTATCTATATTACAAAGAAAACCAGGTAGCCATTGGATGTCTGATTAAGGAAGCTGAAAGCACAATGAAGACACATATTATCTGCATTTGCAGTGGGTTTGGACTAGATGATCTCCAGAATTGCCTTCCAACCCCAACCATTTTGTGATTCTGTGACACTCAACAAATCTAGGTTTATTTTTATTTTTCTTATGCCCAGATCCAAAGCATTTATGCTCCTGAGATTTCAAGACATGATTTTTTACAAGTGATGCTAACATACACTCAAGTATTAAAGATTTGAAAAAAATTCAATTAAAAATGCAATTACTATAAACACAGACTCTGTGCCAGGAGTTATAGGAAACAAACACATACATAATAAAACCAGAACCACAACTGGATACCAATGCATTCTATTAAACGTGACTACCTTTAAGTTGGGGTGATACTGATATCATATAATTGGCAGAAAAATATTCCTTCATTGCATCAGCATACTAAGAAACATGGAAAAAAATATATACTAGAGAAAACCCAGTTGTGCTGTGTTATGCAACAGGAATATTTCAACTCTGAAGTAGCAAATTTGCCTTTTATTTCCAAAGCATTATCCATAATAACTTTTTTTTATTAAATGTAAGTTATCAAGCTATAGAAGTTAACTTTTTTCCTCTTTTGCATTTCTCCTAGCATTTAATTGCTTTGTATTACAGTAGAAAGCTAAGTTGGACATCTATACTTTTTAATTAAACACAGGCAGGTAGTAGCATCACACTTTAAATATAAATATCAGGAAAGCAAAAAATTGGTGGAGCACACCTCCTCACACATTAATTTCTATTCATGTTACTCTAGTGGTTTAGTAACCTCAGTTTCAAATTAATCCAAACTGTTTACACATATGCTAGCTTAAAATATGTTTTCAACAAATAATTTCATGAGTTGGCAGAAAACCCAGCTTCCCTCTGACACCAGAAAAGCTCGTCTTGTGCTCACAGCACTGCATCTGAATTTGGAGAACCAGGTTTGGTTCCTTGCTCTGACACACACCTCAGAATTCATTTAATTATGTCATTCATAACATGTGGCTTGTCATTTCTCTCTCTTGCCTGG
The DNA here is from genome assembly GCF_003945725.1 of Corapipo altera. Classification (NCBI taxonomy): domain Eukaryota; kingdom Metazoa; phylum Chordata; class Aves; order Passeriformes; family Pipridae; genus Corapipo; species Corapipo altera. Next base: position 10,149,611 of record NW_020884896.1, on the reverse strand, counting down.
TGACATTGTTGAATACTGGGAATAGGGACTGAGTCTCGTGGTGGGTTTGCACAGCACGATCAGGTCACGATGCTGCAGTGGCACGTAACTCCTGACAGCACTCGCTGGACACCCACCTGCCTCCATGACCCTGACCCATCGTACCCGACACACAGGAGCCTCATCTTATTAATTTTTTATTAAATACCTGCAAAGAATGGAAACTAAGTATAAGAAGCTACTGGAGGAAGGTGCAAATTACCTTATTGTAATTAGTCAGAAATTTAATTTTAACAAGCAAGCATTTAAAATGCAAAAGCATTGCAAAGTCATCTAATCTCTTTCCCCATTTGAACTTTCCACCTGACAATGAAAGACACAGGGACATGAAATACATGTTTTATTATTCTAAAGAATATCAGTCCAGCTGCTGAACAACACATATGTAAAACGCTTAAGACAGTGAGAAAGGTTGTGACTGTGAACACACTGGTGTGACCCGAAGTAAAAAGAAATTTTACTCACCATATGAAATGCAAACTAGACGAATGCCTAGCAAACTCTGGTTTTGTATTTTTTTAAATCTACTTCATGCATCAAATTATCTACCAAACTCCCTACTTATTTGTCTTTAATGACTAGTATGAAAATAGCTATCTTTTCTTAAGTGCACTGTAAACTGAATGACCATCCTATAAAAACTCACTGGATTTATAGTGCTAAAAGCTAAAGTCCCAGAACCGTACTTCTGTTTACTTGAGAAGTATAAACCATTACCCAGAAAACAGAGAGGTCTTTTAGAAAGACTGGAAAACAAATGGTTTAAAAGCATTAAGATCTACATATCTTTCCTTCCCATACATTCAAGGCCATCAATCATACATAATCCAGAACATACGAGGTGCAAAAGTGCTAAAAAGGGCCCATTAAAATACAAGTCTTTCCAGGTGTACCACCCAATCACTAGAACTGAACACAGAGCAAAACCAGCTCCCATTTATACACACAATACCATTAGAGGCAATTTATCATGTCTTCCTAAAGTGATATATAGCACGTTATGAAATTGCTCATTAACTCTCCTGGCAAAAGCCCAGCATGCCCCCATGTACTCAAGTGACTGTAATTGGCATTTCAGAGACCTCGGCTTAGAATTCACAGTTATTTACAAAGCTCAGCTTCCATAATCAACTTTTTAACCTGCTTCTAGTAATATCATTAACTTCTTTTTTTTTTTGAGTTTTCCTTATTACGCAATGCAACAGTTCCTTTTCAGCCCCCAAAGAGATAGTGTTTGAATTAGATTTCTTCTTCTGCTTTACCATTCTCCCTTCAAAAAGAACTATAAAAACCTAAGCTCGTGCAAGCCATGCCTTTACTATAAACACAAAAAACCCCTCATTAAAACAGCATTGTAATAAGTGTAGAGCCACAGAAATCCTTTTTTTTTCAATTGGGAAAGACAAAGCATTCTCGGAAATATCCAAGATCATGATCGTAATCATCCTAGCACATAAGTATCATTAGTCACAAAGACCTGCATTTACAAAGCATTTCAGCACATGCTTAAGCACTGCAGCACATGTTTAAGTCCTGCTGCCTCCAAAGGGACTTCATGTGCACAGCTGGCTAAGGGCCAAACAGCCAACTTCACATATCAGCACATGAGCAATTTCACACCCATGCTTTGCAGGATGATTTCCAGCCAAAGGCCTCGATATCCTTCCCGTGGGAAGACAAGTGTCACTGTCTTGTTCAGCTGGATGAGAAACAGAGACACAGGGTTTGGCCAGCTTAGATCCTCTCCCCAGCACTGTGCCAGAGCCAGGAATTAAATCTTTTCTGATGAAACTTTATCAACCCCAAACGGTTCCCCATCCATGAGACCACTGCTGCCTCGATCAGGATTCAAGCTCTGCTGTATTTGCTTTGTCTGCTCTGCACTCGCAAGCACAGGATGCTTACAGCAGCCACAAATGCTATCCTGGAAAACAAAGTCCTTGTGAAAGAGCCACACAGTAGCTCAGCAGCTGGACCAAGCAAGGCAATGCTAATGGACTTACCCAGCTTTCTCTCCCTAAGCCCACACCTGAGAGAAAACATTTCAGCACAAGTTGATATTTCCAGACTCGCCTAGAAGTCCTCATCTCTGATTTGTTTAACTACTGCCAGTCCCAGTCTCTACCTGTCAATATTGTGCCTTGAAATTACAGCAGGCCTTTTCTTTTTTTTTAACCTCACCCCATTTCAGACTTTCTACTATTTTTTCTGATAGCAGATAAGGTTCACTGTCACAGACAGAAACGTACAGAAATGTATTACAAGAGAGATGCTTCAATTGAGGGTAGAAAATGCAGCTCAGCAGGCAAAAGTCAGGGAGAAGGCAATTCCCTCTGAGAGTGTCTGTTGTTTTATGGGTTAATATAGAGGTCCTCAAACCATTTCATAATTGCATCACTTCTTAATAGAAGACTGCCTTGCTGGCACCTTTCCATTTGCAGTTGTCTGGACCACCTGCCCTCTCCATTTGCAACTGCATTACATCCCCATGACATCCTAGAAGAGCAATGCCTGGTTAGTAATCTATTTTATTTTACCTTGTGGCAATTTATCAGACTGAAATAAGGAGAAGGGCCAGCTCCTTACTGCACAGAATTAGTTATGCAAGAACTGATTTTTAGGAATGAAGCCGAAAATTCTAGTTATTGTAATTTATTTGATTCCTCAGCACAGACAGACCCCTTGTCTGTGACTGTGCTGCAATGTGTGTGTGGCACACCGCCCATTTCTGCTGTGACTGCTTATGGACAGTCACTCAGAGCATGGTAACATGTGACATACTAATAAACCCAGTGTACTCTGCACAGGAGTCCCTGTGGATGGTTTGAGGAGGACAGGACACAGATGACTGCAAATAAGAGTAAGTTTTGCCAACAGGAGCATAGCCCTGTCATTGCTTCTTTAACTGTTCTAAGTCCGATCCTAAACCAATCCCATTCGACACTAAAAGATACAAAGATATCAAGACCATCCCCAATCACTTAGAGAGAGAGTATCTTGAATAGCTCATTCAAAAATTAATTGCAGTATGTCATCCTTTGTAGTTCACAGCCTATTGTTACTGCCAGGTGCACTGGTAAAGGCAGTATTTGCCTCTTGCTTTAGGCAGCGTTTCTCCCAGTAGAGGACATTTTCCTCTAATGACACTACCACAAGATTTAGAAGGTAGCATTAAATAAAATAGGAGCAATACTAGGTATCACAAGATATACTTGAATAAAGTCCACTCCAGACCTCGATAGCTGAAAACCAATGGAGAGATTGCAAGTATCTCTTCAAGAAACTGTCTGATATCCTATTCCTTACAAAGAAAAAGCAAGAAGATTCAGAGACAGAGTGATTTGACCAGGATCACTTGTGATGCCTGTGGCAGAGATGCTAACTGAACATAGCTCTTTGTGACTGAATTCAGCTCTCTACTTTGTAACTACAAAAACACTTTCTCCCTCTGCCTGCCTATATTTAGTCCCTTAATCGTGTTGTGCTGGTTTTGGTTGTGATAGGGTTAATTTTCTTCATATAGCTATATGGGGCTGTGTTTTGGATTTGTTCTGGAAACAGTGCTGATAATACAGATGTTTTTGTTATTGCAGACCCTTGGAGGGACTGCATAATATGGAGCAGTGTTTGGTAGATGCTGGCCAGGGTCCAGCAGAGTGCAGGAAGTTCTGCCATCCCTGGGAATGCTCAGAAAACGTGTGGACATGACACTTGGGGACATGGGTTAGCAGTGAACATGTGGGCAGTGCTAGGTTAATGGTTGGACTCTATGATTTTAGAGGTCTTTTCCAATGTTAACAATTCTATGATTCTAAGTTTTGCCTCTTTGGAATAGCCACAGCATTTTTTTCTCCCAAGCTTTCTATCACTTCATCAGGATCCTGTAATTGTTCAGGAGTGAAGTTTCAGACCAGTGGATGTAAGAATTTTCCTAGATATTCTCCCACATGCTGTGCCATCCATTGCCATACCCTCACAAAGCATAGATCATATTCCTAAATGGGTTGTGAACCTTGGACAAAATCACAGCTATATTCCTAGGAAATACCAATAAAAGTATTTTAACTATTCAAGGATGTTCAAGATACTGAGAAGGTCTTGTAAGGAGGGAGAAAACATCACAGAGGAAGGTAGCAAAGGTGCCATTCCGTAATTCCTCCACAAAAAAACCCCAACCTTCTCAGAGGAAGAATTATAATCCTTAGTTGTCTGGATGAGATGGTACCTAAAGTACAGTGGCTTCAGTACAGAGCCCAAATACCAGATGAAGCTGAGGTCAGTGTTTTAACAACAAATCTCCCAGGTAAAACATCACTAATCACTACAGAGCACAGGAAACTGCAAAAGCCAACACCAATCCTTAACATGTACAGCAAAAAAAAAGCACATGGTGCAGATCAGATAAACTAATATTGAGAACAGATGAATCAATATCATGACCCACAGCTACTAACAGATATAAATCCCTTCTAATATCCTCTGGTCAATCTGTTATTATTCCAAACCCTTTGAGCCCCACACTGGGTGCCAAAAAGGACTGTCATGGTTTAACCACAGACAACTCCAACTCAGGCTCATGCAGCCACTCACTTGCTTCCCTCCTGATGGAATGGAGGAGAGAATCCGAAAAGAGAGAAAACTCATGGGTTGTAATAAAGACAGTTTAATAGAGAAAGCAAAAGCCACACACATAAACAAAGCAAAACAAGGAATTAATTCACTTCTTCCTATGGGCAGACAGGTGTTCAGCCATCTCCAGGAGAGCAGGGCTCTGTCACGTGCAATGGCCACTTGGGAAGACAAATGCCATCACTCTACGTGTCTCCCTCTCCTTCTCCTTCCCCCATTATTACATGCAGAGCATGATGCCATATGACATGGAATATTCTTGTGGTCAGTTGGGGTCAGCTCTCCTGGTTATGTCCCCAAGTTTTTGTGCACCCCCAGCCTGCTCACTGGTGGAGTGGGGTGAGGAGCAGAAAAGGTCTTGACACTGTATAAGCACTGAGCATAAGCACTGCATAAGCTGAGTAATAACTAAAACACCTCCATATTACCAAGACTATTTTCAGCACAAATCCAAAATACAGCCCCATACCAGCCTAAAGAAAATTAAATTTATCCCAGCCAAAACTGCTGCACCCATGTGTACAAAGAGTTAACAACTTGGTGTATTCACAGGATAGGAAATAAGAACAGACTTAATACTGAAGGTAGGAAAAAATCATATAAACATATTAAAATCTAAGAACTCAGTACAGTTATTGCCTCTGACTTTTCAGTCCTTTTCTGCTCCTGTGGCCTGTGTGACAGTGCAGTGCATCCTCAGGAAACACGCACACTTCCTCAGGTGACCAGAACAAAGGGGTCCACCCAGCACCACGACACAGCAGCCTAAAAGACAGGTAAGTCTTAACATGGTTGCAGAATTAGAAATCACCAGTCTCACTGTGCCCAGAGAAGTTAGCATTTTTCTGTACAGCTTTTGAGATTGTTTTTGGATGCGTCTCAAAGCAATTCCATTGCTGCCATAATAACACATCTTCCAACGAAAGGTTTCCTTGCCAAGACTAAGTATGAGGACAGGAAACTAACGACTTGATGGAGATTTGGTTCTGGCACATATATCTCAGAAAACCACACTTCAGGTTATTGGAAATATTTTTTCTCTTAAATATTAGTGTGACTTTTCAATATTTCTGCCAAATGATCTGCCACCCTAAGGCTCAGGGATTAGGGTGAACTCAGTACTTCATACTGCTCAAGACCCTTCTAAACATCTTGGAGTCTTCAAGCTAACCTTGCCTCATCCAGAGTATCAGAAAGGCCAAAGAACAACTATTTTCAATACATCCCAAGTTAATATGGAACAGCAGGTTTTCCATGTTTATGTAAGTCTTAAAATGTGGTAAAATACATGCTGAACTAGTGTCTCAAGACTGTCAGAACTGCACTTAATGTGTAGCTTTGCCAGAAAAAGTGTGCTGGTGTGGTAGTCAATGTCTTCCCTTTTCCAGTTATGGAACACACATGCAGCATTTTTCTTTCTGTCACATCCACATCAACCAGTGGGACAAAAATACAAATAACACAATCAAATAACAACACAAGGCTGCTTCTTAGTTCATTGCAATGAAATATGAATGCATGTTTTACTTTCACCCTAATTCTTACCTGATGTTCTTCATCATTAGCTCTGTACAAAGAGGTAAGAATCTTTATCTCCAATTTTCAGATAGGGAAATGGAGGTAAAAAGACACAAAATGGCATGCCAAAGCACTCAACTACTATTAGCAGAGCCAAGAAATTAACTTTAATTTTCTGAATCCTATTTTCAGAGGTCTGTTTGTTGCACTACACCTAGAGATTTTTTTCCTTAAAAATATCAACATTATTTTTTATATAAAATTTACACACTATGGATTTTTATACATACTGAAAAAGTAATTTTAAATAGTAAAATGAATACATTCCTCTGTATAGTAGTCTGCCAAACATTTTCAAAACACCACCCTAAGGCACATTCTTGCAATCCAGGGATCTGGAATTTATGCTCTATTATCTTTTTTCCTAACACAGTGCTCTATCTTCAACCAAATTTGAGCCTGTGGATTTAGTTTAATTTCAAAGCCTAAGCAGCTGGCTTCTATAAGGCCTTCTATATTTCTGAAGGACTTGGGACCCAAGACTGAGATGTAAATTAAAAAATTAAGAAAATAAATTAAAGGTTATATGATTTCAAATGAGGTCCCCTTAAAGGTCTAAAATATAACTCTAAAGCAAGACCAGTGAGTTATGTGCAGTCTCTGATGTTTGCATCTACATATCTGGTCATGAACTACAGGATGCTCATCTCCCAGGCAGCCTTTTAGCATTTAAATTTTCACCACAAGAAATTACTGCTATTGTTTTCCCACCTTGAGCGATTTGAAACCAGATCTTACACAGGAGGGACTCCAAACACCATTGTCTTTCTGATTTTCTGATTTCCAACACAAACCAGTTTTGCGGCCATCCTGTGAGCTCCTCATTTCACCTGTGAACTCGGAGACAAATCGCTTTCTGTGAGCCCCCAGCACTGTCAGCTGGATCTTTCCCACATTGCTCATTTTTCCTTACCGGAACCACAGACCCATCTAAGTTTTACTATGGTATCTATCAATGCTTTGTAATTTGTTTATCCAGGACAGCTCAACTCTGATGGAGCATCTGTTTTTCAGCAAGGTCTTGCTTTTGTTACCCAATTTTCCAGCTGGATTGACAGAGGCACAAAGAAGTCAAGTGACCTGCCCGGGTCAGACAGCGCCGGTGGCTTGGAACAGATTGGAGCCCTCCTGTCTCCATACCCTGCACTGGACCGTGCTCCCTTTTACAAGTTCTTCTACACTAGAGATAAATTGTGTCCACTTTTCCCTCTTGTCTTCTTGTCTCACAGTAAGCCCCCCTCATTTTGTTTATATGGTTGTTTCACTTCTGAATATAGGTTTAAGCTACTTGGAGGTCATTAAAATATACACAATGAAGCATTCAAGACTAATTTTTCAGTGGTCTGTTCTCCTGATCCTTCTCTTGAACTCAATGACCTAGCAAACTTTTCTACATCAGGTGTTCATATTTCCTCTTCAACTTCCTTAGGGAAGAAGGAATGTAACTCATTTGCCACTTGTACTTTGTCAAATTTTAATTGTTATTAATTTTCCACTAACTACTTCCAGTGAGATTTCAGGCTATTTGCAGCTTCATTTATCATGGGATTTCTATTCCCATTACACAAATACAACCTGCTGTTTACAGTTACTACACAAGTAAAGATGCTCATACAGACCTGGCCTTACTACTGTATATTTTTCACTTTCAACTTTAGAACTTGGAGGCTATAAACATGAAGTTCCTGTACTCTAGATCAGAAGCTACAGAACTCGAAGGCTGACTCTTGCTTTTCTCAAATCTTAAATGCTTTTCTAGGCTTTCTAAATCTCACTCTGACTGTTTGCAAAACTATGAGCTTCCTACTTTATACAACTGAACTGAAAGTAAACCGGTTAAGGGTGGTAAAGATGGAAATTGTTAAAAAGCTATTCCACTGGGGGCATACGCTTCCTAATATAGTCTCATTCTTAAATTCCAGCTGAGCCACGCTTTGCTTCAGACCCAAAACGGCTTTGGAAAATTCACATACTCTTTATCTACAACAGTAATGTACTACTACAGCAGTGCTGAACAACTTCCTTTAAGGTTTATTTTCTTGAATAAACCCATTGATCTTAAATTCCATTTGTACTTTAAACCAAAGATTATGAGAACAAAGGAAGCCTAATATTACTATTTCAATGATATTTCAGAGTAAAGTACATAAATAATGGTACCTTAGTTATTAATTAAGTGAAACCTTTACTAAGTCTCAATATACCCCTTTGTTTCATAAATATTTTTTTTTTCCTTGAGAATAATCAGATGCACTATTACTAGGTAACTAAATATCTGATTTGAGGTAAGCAGGTGTAGGAGGTAGATGTCTGGTTATGATATACCAAAATTTACTTCAGAAACAGCATAGTCTATCTGAAAGTGCCAGAGCTGTTTCTGTTAACTTCAGTCAAAGTCAATTCCATAACCACATCAGCTTCTCTAGAAAGAAGACTATTTGCTAAGTTTGTATCACCATTTTTTCAATGTCATCTGAGAATAAATATTTACATTAGTATGTCCAAAATCAACTTAAAGTGGTAAAAACAACCCATTCATGCTAAGCCTGCTTGCTCTCCTTTTATTCACGACATAATGCATATTTACATATATACATGTAATCCATAAAATACCACACACAGTTCACTTACTTCCTTTAGTGAATTTCAGCCAACACCTGACTGAGTAATTTATGACTCTTGTTATCATTACCTTGGTTTTTCTTGAACTCTTTTATTTATGTCCCTAATGACGTTGTCATCTAGTTGCCCAATTTATCAAGCTTTATCTAAGCCCTCCAAACATGCTGCCTCTAGCAAGGAATTTTTCTCTGTCAGGTGGATGGACAAGAATCCTCACCGAAGTCACTCATCACTAATTCTCGTGTTTCCATAAAGGTAGTTTCTGAAAAAGCACAACTCTCTCGAAACCTGTCGGTAATGCACAAGAATGGTTAATTCAAGAAGGACCTTCTCAGCCCTCCTTTACACGTGTTGCAAGTTTGCCTGTGCCTTCAATACAGTTCTTTGTTAGTATTTACCTAAACCACAGGTGTCCTGACATCATCACACCTAACAGGTTAGTGGGCATGTCAGGGCCTGAATCCACAGAACTCACAGGCAAGACAAACACCCCATAATGCAACCCAAAGGAGTGATTTTTATGTATCTTTGTGACTAGAGAACTACACTTTCATGTGCAAGATGCATTTTGTACACCGAATATTTCTATTTTGAGGGCTGTGGTATGATACAGTAAGAACTGTTGAGTACTAGGTGAATATCTACCTGTCTCCACATCCCTCTCCTATTTTAAAGACCTATGGTAAAGGGTCTTTGGATCTTGTGAGGAAATAGAGCAAATCATAAATTTTTTTTCATGGGGCAAGAGGTGTTCAGAGAGCAACTGATAATTTCCATTCTTTTGAGAGACAAAAGGAAGGCAGGGTTCAATTAACAGGCAAATAAAGAGTGGCATGGCTAGGTGTGTAGTTATTTCTTCCCAGAAGCAAGGTTATTCAGTATCTAGACAGACATGTAAAGCTGGTTATGATACTATAAAGGCACCAGGGCCCCTGCAGAGCTAGAATTACAGGGTTAGTGTGCAAAGAAAGTAGGCCCAGAAGGAGGAGAGGTATTTTGGAGGAAGCAAGGGTGTAAATGCTATTTTGGCTTTTGTTTTAGAATTCTTGTAACCAAAGAGGAGACTGAAATGAAAAAAAAAAAGCATCAGAGTGGGGGTTATGCAAAGGAGCCAATTCCAAACGGAACTTTTATTTGAGGTGGCTCAAGTACTGATGAAATACAGCAAGTTTAGAGCATGAGTTAAAAAATACTGAATGATGTCATATATGTTGAAAAAGGGTAAAGAAAAATTAATGGTACTATTCTGTTGTTTTAGATGCTATGTAAACATTTTCACTTTACACTTTACTTCTGCAAAATTCTTCTTTCTTGAGGCTAAACCTTTAAGATCAGAAACATTGTGAATTACAATATTAGCCAGAAACTCAATAATATTCAACGTCAAGGCATATCTGCTATTTCTTGGCTTGGACATTTGGTTTCTTTGGACCAGAATCACTCTCAAACCTCATTTATGATGTGTAATGGTAGTCATTCAGTCTCACTAAGTTAACTACACTTTATACAATGGATAAAAATTTAGCCCCTGCCTTAAACAGTTTCCTTGACAAGTTGGGAAACACAGGTTCAGAAAGACTGAGAAGCTTTACACACAATAATGAGAAGCTTCATGGTAGATCTAGAACTGAAAACACTTCACCACCATCCAAGCCATGTGCCTTAAGCATGGAGTAAATATTTTTTCATTTTCTATATGCTATGTTGCAAAAGGTTTTAAAAAACAAAACTAAGAGAACTGGTGAACATATTCTAAGAATTGCTGTAGCAAAAACCCCAACATCCCTATTGTCACAGCTCCCAAGACTATAACCCATTTTGCTGCGTGTTAAAGTTCTGAGAATCTGGGAATTCCCGCTTCCACACACCTGATAAAGAAAGAGGTGAACCTAGATTTTGCATTATACTCATCTTTCTTCCCAGAATCACAGACTTCTTGGAACTGGTTGGAAAGAATGTCTTGAAAACATCTGGTCCAACCTCTCTGCTCAAGCATGGTCACCTAGAGCAGGTTTCCCAGGAGTCTGAATATCTCCATAGATGGAAACACATGGTTAGTGTCTCTGGTTAGTCAGATACATCTGTTTTGTCAAGATCCAGGGCTTGATTCTTTTTCCCTGATTCCTACAGTCATGTGAGGGAGAATATTACTCAAGACACTCTCAATGGGTTCAGCTTTATGAATAAAGGATCTATGGGAGACCTGCATTCCCTGGAATCGGTAAAAGGATGGGAGATGCCCTGTGTCATCTCAAATGGCCGCAGTTCTGTATCTCTGGGTATCTGAGTTGTGCCTTCAACCCCGGAAAATCCTTTTCCACTTAGTTCACAGAACTAACTCACCCTATTACCCATTTGGTTCATTTGAGCCTAGAGAAACTTTTCAAATTATCTGTCCACACTTTCTGTAACTAATTGGTAACTAAACCACGGTCTCTTAGTTCCTAACTACATATTTACTAGGCCCAACAACTGTTATTTACAAAAATTAACTCTGACATGCTCTTATTACAAGCTTTACCATTTAATCTCTGATAACCATCACTTCTAAATCTATTGCATCCACACCATCACCACGAGTGCCATACAGACATTAGTCCATCTTCAGGGCTATCCTTGAAGAAGATGCCAAGAGACCATTATATATTTGGGGGTTGGACTACATAATCTTTAAAGGTCCCTTCAACTTAAACTATTCTATGATTCCATAACATTTGCATCCAGACTTTGATATCCATGTCAACACTTAATAAACTTAACCTCTAAATAATAACAGCATTATTAATAACACTGGGAAATTAATTCATAGCCTCACACCTTGTCTCTGACTGCTGTAACTGTGCACTCACAGTGAACTGTTCTCAGACATCCCAAATCTTGCTCTTGCTAATGGTTTTACAATGGCAACAAAGCCCAAAACTTCATACTGGTAAGGACTGCTTTGTCTCAGCTGTCAGCAGTGTAAACCTGCCAGTTACAGGAGATGAAGATCCAGCCCAGTCTCCCTTTCCTAGGAAAATTTCCACTTTTTAAAATGCAACGCTATAGGCAGTTATTTCTGCAGATCCAAACCCTTCCATTCAAGATGCTCAGAGACTTTATATCTCCTACTAATGTATTCCTTGGGGAAGTTACTATCCTCCAAGTCCCCCATAGTTATTGTTAGGAAATCATTAACCCACAGCTCTTTTCAACTCTTGGTAATTATGAAGTTAAAAAAAGGGAAAGTTTTGCTGCTAACAGTTGCAACAATGTATTTGTTTGCCACATGCGATGGAAATCTGATAGACAATATCTGTGCACTCCATCTGTTACACTGGATTGATCCACTGATGAGATTCTTTTCAGAAATCTGCTTAGCCCTGCTGGTGCTGCAAGCTTGAAAGAGAAAAAACACTTTCTTCTCCTAGTTCTCTTGTGTGGTGGTCGACCCTGTCTTCCTCTCCATTAGAACCCATCCTGCTGCCACAGATCTCACAGGATTTATATTGTTTTGATTCCTTTCAAACACTGTCTTGTTACATCTGACAACAGTCTCTTGGGCTATCACAATTTTACAAACTGACCAGGCCTATAAGTCTCCATAAATCCCATGTGGATACAGACCTGTGAAAATGTCTTTAACTATCCATTAAAGTACACAGTAGCTCTTTTATTATATAAATAGTCATGGGTGTTCTATACTTACACGGAGGAAGAAGCTGTAATTTGGGGAGGGGGGGAAGGAGGAAAGTGCTTGAAAACTCTGCCAGAAGAGCTTGTTCTCTTAACACTCATTGCACATCAGCGAACCCATTTGCTCACCGCACTGCTTGACAAGAACACACCATGGGTGGTCGTCTTGCTCCCCACCCCCTTCATAATAGCGGTGAAAAGCCACAAAATAGTGAGTCAAATTTAGGCATGACCACACATGTGGGTTTCTCACAAAGTTGGGGAAATTTTAGCAACAATCAATTCAAACAACAATACCCAGGAAAAAGACAATGCAAGGGCATATCTACAACTGGAAAACTGAAAACTCGTGGAGTATATAATACAAGAAGGTCAGAAGATACAATTTTAATGAAATATTTTATCACCCTAGCCTTATGAAAGATTTAAAGCTTACTATTACAATCTGTGACTGCATGTGCATGGGTGTATATATAAGTCTATATATATATATGTACAAGCAGACAGACATCAACAATTCTTCATAGGAAATGTAAGGGAAAATCAGACTGGGTTGTAAGTGCACAGGCTGTATATAACTTCCCCACTTAAATAATAGTACCAATAAAGCAAATTCCTTGCAGTGAAACCAACTCATCTGAATCAGTGAGCTCTTTCAAAACAAACTTGCTGTTTGCAAGAATGGCTACAAAAACACTTCTGCCAAATCCAACAGTTTTCTTGGAGAGTCAAATGATGATGGGGGGGGGGGGGGGAGGAAAGAAATCAAATGGTTAATAGTAGGGCTGTTGCTTTTCCCAAGCGCAGCAAACTGAGCCTAATTGATGCTGACGCATGACAGACTCGTGTGTACAGTATTGCCCGGGCTCTGAGTGAAGCTGCTGACAGAGGGTAAATGGTGCATGGCAGCTGGTCCTGCCCTGGCCTGGCATGGCAGAGTTAGCACACACTGCCTGTCAAGGGATATCATGAGGGCTAATGAAGGGCAGCCCGCATTTTTAAAATTCTTCTCACTGAGTTTTGGATCAGACTTTACACCATGAAGCCTTCTCAACCTTTTAGTGCTTGGTTAAGGATATGTGACACTTATTTAAAAATTAATGTGCTCTAATCAATTTAAAGTTGGAAAACTAAAAGCCAGTACATTTGTGTGCGAGAAAGAAAAAGTGCGGATACAAGTGTGTGTAAGATGGAAAGACACAGCAAAGAAGAAGAGATCGAGAGAACAGAAATACAGGCATTTTTGTAGCTACTAACAACAGAAAGTGGTGACATGGGAGTACCACCAATTTATCTGACTGCATTTCAATGGCCTTCTATAGCTCTTTTTAAAACAAAAAATTGTGCATTTTTAAAAGGTTTACTAAAAATAAGTTATTCCCTATAAACAATAAAGGCTTTCTCTTGTCCTGAATCTAGCCCACTGCTTTTGCAGATGAATAATTATATCACTATCCAAAAATGAGAGAAATTCTGCCCTCCAGTTCTTAGGCATAAAGAATTAAATGTAGGAAAACAGAATTAGGTTAAAAAAGACCATGTGAGAAATCTACCTGATTATAAACTTGAAATCACAAGTAACAGTTTGGTTGGACGCTCAGTTTTCAGAATTCTCTGGTGGTTTCACATTCCTTTCTCTTATTTCGCATGGTAATAAATGGCAGAGATACTTCTGGTTTAGCTTTTTCTGAAATATTCTGGTTATAGACAAATGGAAAATCCACATGTAGAAGACTCCAGGAGACTTTTCAGGGTATTTCACTGACCAGTGCAGAATCGTTTCTTGCCACAAATCCCTCAGGGTTTTATCCTGGTTCCAAAAAATCCCTGGCATTTTCACAACTGACTTCAGGATTTCAATAGTTATTTTACATGTCAGTAAAGAGAAAGTGCTTGGTTCTCATCTATCCTGGAACGGCTTATCCCCTGCCAGTCACTATTAGCCTATGTGGGATGGTCTCTGAGTTTATCAGACAGAAAGGATTTATGTCCTGGGCAAACTGACCATCTCTTCTGCTTCTGTACACCAAAAAGAATGACTCTGAAAACTGAAAAAAAAAAAGATGCTATAATGTTGTTACTCCTTGATACTGCTTTAAGTCTTACAACTTATACCTTCTTCTCCAAACTATTACTATGCAGAGTGAAGGGAAAAAACCACCATCTGAAATACTAAACTTAAGAGGAGAAAAAAAAGGAAAAAAAGCAGCAAAAAACTTCCTCATTCAAAATTCAAATTCCTCATTTGAAAACCACAAACTGCTGCATTTACTTGATAAATAAAAACTGCTAATGTTTTAGGTTTATCAGTTAATCTAAGAAAAAGTTAACCTAACCTGGGCAAATACAACAGATCATAAAGAGGTAACACACTCCGAGAAACCTATGCAAGAGGCTTATTACAGCTTTGGCTCTCAGAGCAAAGTCATTTGCTCACTGAAAATGTGTGTATTGAAGAGACACTCCAGAAACATAAAACAATGGCAGAAGTTCCAAAATGAAGCACCTTGTCCTCACTCTGATGCAACACCACAGCTTCACTCCCCAGAAGTGCCTCTAGACAGAATGTTACCCTCGTGTAAAGCAGTATTGGAGAGGATGCTTTTTTTTATCAGATTAGCTGATAACTTTGGGAAAAATAATGGGTGGTGAATTAAAAAGGTATTATTCATCCCTCTAAAGCTAAATTATCACAGGTCATTAGGTTATAAACAGATTGTTCCTATTACATGTAAGAAATTTTGTGTTAATAAAAGGTGGAAAATATTTTCAATTGGGTATTCAGTGTAAGAATTAGTAAGTATCGAGTAAGAATATATTCCCTCTCCATATTTCCTTTGTATGTTTGAGATAAATGTACCTTATTTGTAGGATACCACAATTCTCTCAATTTTCTCTCAAATTTTCCCACTGTCCCTCCTTTAAAGAAAACTTAAAGAAAACTTCATTCAATTATTAGCTTTTTATAATTGAGCAGTCTTGTCTATTTGATGACTTGAAACCCCTTTCTTCCAGTACAGACTGTTCTAATAACACCATAACTTGTGGCATACAGAGTCTACATTATTTTTCAACTCTTCTCTGTAATTCAGGTTTTAACTATTAAATTTTTTTTCTTTCCCAAGTCTTTAAGCATTTTCTATTGTCTGCAGTGTTTGACAAAAACTATGTATAGTTCACTTTTCTTTACTCAATTTCACGTCTTACTTCTTCCATGACATGAATTCATCCCTTATTTGTAGACAAAGAGTACTGTGCATGATTATACAATCATTGTTACATATATACTACACTTTCTACTTCCAATATCACGAAGTCATGAAACTACATAGTTTTCAATAAAAGTAAATAATTTTTGGTTTTTTTAAAAGATATATATTTTTACAGTAATCTCCAAAATCTCTTAAAAGATCTGACCTCTGTCTAGTTTCAAATGACAGAGTGGTTTGTTTTTTTTTTTAATTGAAAAAAAAGAGAGGAACACCTGGTGCCTGAATAAAGGCCAGTAAACTTTATAAAAGCATTTCATCAATTTTGAAAAATCTGTTTTTACGGTCAAATCTGTAATTTAGCTTTGTAGGAAAAGGCTGCAGTGTCCTATCAGCCTTGTGCTATCCAAATTCATGTGGTACTGCATGATTTTGCAGGTTTGGTTGAGGAAATATCTGCTCTCTAAAGAGAGAATAATTACTCTGAGTGTTTGACACCTGATTCTAGACTTCAAGACAGAGTTTATTATGTTTGTACCCACGAAAATTCTGCCTATAAAGATTCAAAATGTGAGCATTTGTACTAGATTTGAGGACACGGCAGCCTGGTATCAAACCCCTATTTTGTAACAAAAGAATTATCACTATTCACAAGCAATATTTGTAAAGCTGGATGCAAATTAGAACATGTTGAGCGTGAGAAGGGTAAAACATGATTTAAAATTATATGCCTGAATACATCATATATATGGAGACACACAATATTCTACACTTAAAATTGTGTGTGCACAACATATGTGCATTTGTGCACTTGTATAAACACAGGTGACCTATTTGAAAAGCTGGTTCTGTGAAATTTTTGGTGATGTCTGCATCAAAAGAAACTCTGCACTAACTGTTGCACCTTGGATTTTACAGGAGCTTTGTTTGTTTTTAGCTCCTCTCTGAGAACCTCTCCCATAGACACTTTAAACTGGTCAATTCCAAAGAAACAAAAGAGATTTTCTGTAGGATCAGGTCCTTTATACTAAGAGCTAATTTTACTCGATTACACTGTGCTTGTGTGCATGTATATGCGTGGGCATAAACTATTTAAGTGCAAATTGCCAGAATGTCAGTAAATTACTGTCGAAGCTGCAAAGCATTTACATACCTCAGGCATGAGCAACCAATTGGAACTTTTAATCTTTTAACAAGTTTCTGCTCAATGACATAATAATGAATAAAATGAAGAGTAATGAAGTTGACCATAAAGCTTAGTAAATAAACATCGTACACAAATATAACAATTCCTGACTAGCTCAGCACACAAAATCTACTCCTGGTTTGCTGCCAGTTACCACACCGTGTGCTAAAACACAGTAACATCCTCCTACCATTGCTTTTGGTGATACCGTTGTTGGTCTTTTTGTAGATCACTATCTGCTGCCCTCACCATGCTGGGATCCGCCCTCATTATAACCTGCTCCCCTGCAGACAGCTTTATCTTTCAGTATTGTTCCAAGGAAGTTCTTAGAAGCTTTCTTGTCTCAACACTCCTGTCAAGGAAGTTGTAGAAATCACCCTCAGGATTACTGACAGAAACTTTCATTTGTTTGAAATCTGAAAGTATAGCCCGGGTTATCGGCACTGACAAGGTCACAGACCACACTCTATCGTTATTTCCACTTCTACGAAGACTCCATGATTAAGTCACCTAAAATAAAATTCCACTTCTGTCAAAAGACATGGCAAATCACTCACAATAGCTGCAAAGATGACTGACCATTCACTGTCTTCCGTGGGTAGGAAAAAAGTATGTCTAGTAAGGTAATATACTTGGAGTATCTTTTCTAATTGTGACTGGCAACCCTCAAATGCATCTCATTTCTATATGTAGAGCAAGTCTAAAAGGTATCAAATTCAATTTTGTTGAAGACAAACTTGGTTCAGTCATTTGTTATAATCCAGGTAACTAAAAAGGCAGATAGGGATCTACAGAATAAGCAGGGATTCTGCATTAGGCCCCTACAAGACAATAGCAGAAACAAAGAAAGGCAATAATGGCCACAAGTCACTGCTGAGTGGTAAGCCTTTGAGGCAGAAATCCACTTTCAATTGAATTGATGTCCCTATCAGGAAAATGACCACCCAAATTCCTTCCCACTGACAGCCACTGAGGCAGACGGGCTGAGGACATAACAAACACTACCAAGGGGACTATTAGAGGCTGTTTCTGCAGGATGGGTTAGTGCACCACAGTGGAGCCTTAAGGGAAGCTTGAATTGCTGTTATCTTTGCCGTCTTTTCTCTGTAAGACGAGAAAACTGCCTTTTTATGACACGAATAACGATTTTAAACAGTATTACATTAAAAGCTCCAGGGACAGTAACTAAAAGCAAACATTTACCTCTTACGTATTCTTACAATGAAATAGCATGGTAACATGACGTTACCGCTCCAAGGTAAATATTTACTTGTTAGTATTGGGCCCTGCATAAAAATATACCTACTTTCTCCACCCAAGATGACTTGCATTTTCTATTACCAAGACCAAAACAGCCACTCATCCCACAGTTCCCAGTTTAGTATGCTGCATGTACTTCTTGACCTATACTGAGACACCTAAACATACAGAGTGATATTTGGGGCTCCAAGCATATGGCTTTCAATTCACATATCCCGGATAATGGATGTATGATGATAAAAGCAAAGGATGAAGTTTCCACTTCCCTTTTCAATCTCCATCTCCAGCCCAAAAGAGCATTACCTGTCAACAAACCACAGCTGAACAAGGGCTGCATCTTGCCAATACACTACATCACCACAAAGAGGGCTACTATCTTTTTCCCCATCAGCTTTTACTATTATGTACTTACCACCTCTCACTTCAGGAATAAACAATATGATGATTAGCCAGACAAAAAGGAGAACAAGCAGTGTAAATAAATCTTTATGATTTCTTCTGTGTTTGGCAAGCTCCTTTGTACTATTTTGGGGAAGATTTTGAAAATTCACAAAGCCAGGCTGAGTTCTGCTTGCTCTTTCTACCTATGAACATGAGAAATATTAGATTTAACTTAAAAATTTCTAGGAAAAAAAGTCTGCATCTACATACTTGAAAAAAGTCATTCATGAAAAATGTTCCAGCCTTCTCATTTAGCATTTTCTTCATTACTAAAACCATCCTCTGAAAGCAAATATTATGCACGTACTCCCGAAAACATCTCTTGACATCCTCAGTGCGTTCATTTACTCACTTATAAACATGCTGCTGCTCATCCTATTGAAAGGAGTGTTGGGATGTTGGGAGACCCACCTGAAATCTGGCTAAGCAGCACTGGAGGAAGCCCATTAGCTGGGGCAGGGCAATCTGCCCCACACCCCATTCCTCTTGGGGAGGAGCCTTTGCTTATGCAGTGTCAGGAAGTAATGGAAGGTATATGGTCTTTTGAAGTTTGAAGGGTTTTTTTTAATGCTATAATTTTGAATACAAGTTTAAATTTTTCTATAGCACTCCACTCCAAATACTGTGACATATTGTGACATTGTTAACAGCCAACTAGAAATTTATTTTGTCCTAATTTAATCTCTGGCTAAAATAGACTAGACATTGAAGCAAAACAAAAAAGTTCATTTTGGTACTCAG
Organism: Corapipo altera; assembly: GCF_003945725.1. Classification (NCBI taxonomy): domain Eukaryota; kingdom Metazoa; phylum Chordata; class Aves; order Passeriformes; family Pipridae; genus Corapipo; species Corapipo altera. Next base: position 10,130,231 of record NW_020884896.1, on the reverse strand, counting down.
GTACTTCAGCTTGAGCTACTGTGCTCTCATTTTCATATGGGAGGAGTAGTGCAGAAAAGAGAATTTCTATCCAACAATATCTTGCAATAGGTCTACATGGCAAACAATTGAAGTGATTTAAGATGCTACTGTCAGACTCTCACCCTTCTTTCAGCACCATGTATCTTGCTAAGGCTCCTGCTTTCCTGTTAGAGGTATCATCATCATGACAGCAGAGATGGTAAAACAGGAATGAGCATTCCTCATCTGCCACAGGCAGGAATCAGATAAACTCTCCGAAACTTGTATCACCTGGCACAGAGACATTTGGAAGAGCTCACAGTTTCTTTCCCACAGTCTAGACTCTTCAGACATTATGCTCCAGCTGGTGTAGAGTGACATTTTCTCTGCCAGACCTAACTAAAATGCCTCTATCCAAGGTCTTATCTTAAACTCTGTCATCTGATCAGCTGACATGATGGATCATGGAGATGCATCACCTCCAGGAAGCCAAACTCCTTCATTGTACCAGCAGCAAGACTACATGCTTGCCCTACAACTACCACAGAGCCAGGCTGCAATTTGAGAAAAGAAAGGTTAAGGTCTAACCAGAATGAAATAGTTCAACATGGTTTGGGAACGCTGAAAAGTTTAATTTCAGGATTTCCAAACAAACTAAAACTCTGCAGAGCTTCCTTTTCAGTGAAGAAAAAAAAAAAGGATATTTCAACTTTCCATCCTAATTCGAAATAAAAACGGTTGAAATCATCACATTTCCCACGAAAAACCACAACTACTTAGAAGCTTCAGGAGTCATACATTAAGAAGAAGCTAGAAATTGAAGGGATGCAATTCTTGCTTTTCAAATATACTTCCAAAGTTAATAATTCCTACAGCCAGCTCCACCAGACCATTATTGCCCTACTACTGTCCTAGAACTGCTGTCTTCCCTCACAGTAGCCAAACTACTGCTTCACCTCTTTTTAGTGTCCTTTGAGTGCTCAAGATCTCAGAGTAACTACTAGAAATAAGCAAGAAGGTGTAAAAGGAAAAATGGATTTTCTAATCTTCAATGTCAGGCAAAGCAGGAAAAGCAGAGAGTAATTAATATTTGGTTAAATGAGAACACTCTCTCCACTTGGGGTCATACTAAAAAAAAAAAGATAGTATTAACGAAAAAGAAGCTTCATTACTCACTATCTCTGATATCAACAAAACTAAACCCTTGGGGAGCATTCTAATGTGAAATTATTTTTCAGATACAAAAATGGCAAATGTATGTCTTCTTCCAATGCCAAAAATACTTTTTTTCTAGGAACATGGCTGTATCACAAATTAAAAAAAAAAGCCTTTGTATTTTGAAATTTTAGCTGGCAGCTAAAATACTAAAAGTAGTAAACAGTTTGAATGAATTCAGACTCAAGTAATAACAAGAAAAATAGTGGGGAAAGACATTCATTTATAATGTCCTATAATCAAGATTGTGAAACTTGGTGCAGCAGAAAGATTTCCCTGAATAAATCCATTGTATTTTTAAACAGAGAAATTTCAGAGAACATAGTAGCTAGTAAATATTTAAAACCTTTGTGGTAAAGGCTCAAACCTCAAAATAACAAGGAAATGACAACTGTTTATTTTTCTCAACATAAAACTGAAAGTTATTGTAAGGTCATTATAATGTAAGCCTGTTTTCTCTTTAAGAAGTAAATAATTACACCACTGATTTGAGTAGACCTGCCAGTAAGTCTACATGTGGTTAAGTCAGATAGACCGATGCTCTAAAATTGGCAAGCAGCTAGCTCCCACAAGCTATTAAGCAACTCTGAGGTCTAGGTAGCTCACAGCCCTTTTATCGTATGTCTCTCAACAGAAAAAAAAAAAAGAAAAACCCCCACATTTAGACTAGAGTTGTTGTGCAACCTTTGAACATGGTTCTGCATATTCCATGATAACACAGAAGCAGAATTTGTTGCAGTGTTCACTCTCTGCTACAATATTTGGCTGCAATATCTAAGCTTTCTTCAGAAATGTGTTTCTGACCCTTGTGGTCTCAACGAAAATCTTCATAGACACAAAATGAAAACAATTTGTAGTGACAAGACTACGTTCTTGAGTTTGCAAACAGCCTGAAATAATGATGGCGATGTCAAAGAAGATTGCATCAAATTAATGGCTGTAATCAAAACAATGAACTGCTGGCTGTTTAACCACTATCATTAACCACTGCTGTGCTCAAGATTTTTAGCATTACCATCAGGGTGTTTAATCCCATCTCTTCAGGCAACAAAACCTCAGCTGATGGGCACTGTCAATACACCAAGCTTTGCTGATGAAGTTCCATAACACAAACTATGCAATGAACAGGGAGCTGGAGCTGGGCAGCTGCAGTAACCTCTGCATAACAGCACATACCAGTAACTGTCCTATACAATCAATACCTTCTGATGTTTAATTGAGTAAAACTCCTTATTTAGTGATTTGAATAAATCTGCTGCATCACAGTACCATGGGAGCTCAAGGGACACCACTGCAAATTCTAATCCAGCCCACTACAAGACATATGTAGTTTCGCCCGCAGCCAGTTCTCACCATCATTCCTACATCTGGGTTTCCAAAGGGAAAGAGAGCTCTGCATGGGGGACAGTAACAAAATATAGGTCACATCACCATTTGTGGCATGAATGTTTACCCATTGTTAGTAAAACAATCTACATTTTCTTCCCCAAAGATAAAAATCAATCTGAGCATGAAGTTGCGACCCAGATTAAAAACAAAACAAAACTAGCTAAACCACTCACATCGTGGGTCCTGCCTTGGAGCTGTGGGAGAGTTAGATGCCTCAGAGCCCTTTCTCTAATTCTGTGAGCAAATGGAAACAAGAAACCTGTATTATGCTGGTGACAGGACTGCCATCACATCAGCCCTAAGACACAAAAAGCTCCTTCTCTAAGGATTTCATGGAACAAAATACCAACCTCTGCTAGGTCTCCATTTTGTGCACAATCTCGTTTCTACTGGTGAAACACAGAGTTCCAGTGACAACTGACTGTGACCTCTGGTTAGCAACCGTAATGCTGAGGAAGAGAGAAGCTGTAGGAACTGAACCAATTTTCCTTCTAGAGCACAGAAAAGCGTTTTCCCAGGGTAGGATATGAAAAATGCAGTATTGCTACATGAATGCTGGTTACAAAGAATGAGGCTTTCACTCTTCAAATTAATCAATTTTTTTTTTCAGCAATAAAAGTATTAAAAGCATAAAGAAGAGAAAGATGATCAAACTGTTGGAGATGGTATTGAGTCCATTTAAAGATCAGCACAGAGGAAGATGAGACAAGTTTTGGAAAAAGACCAAAATAAGCAGGAGGGGAGTTGCAAAAATAAACAAAACAAAAAAATTCCTTTGCCTTGAAGCTCAGTAGCAGTTTGGTGCTTTTAACGGAAATATTCTTTTTCTTCTCCACAGTTTTGCAGTAATTCTGCTAAATAGCAAGATTATACATATATTCTGTAAAATTTCAGCTTTCTAGCAATTTGATGACAAAGTATTTGAAAGGATCAATCTATATGCTTTCTGAATAACCATATCAAACTTCTGATTTTTTTTCATTCCTCCTTTTTCATGTTGTAAATGTGCCATGTAATGACAAATTTGGGTATAAATTCGACAAAAACAGATAAAGAAAATCAGTAGAACTACTCACAGTAGTAAAGCTATGCAGATGTCTAAATATTTGCAGGTGTCTTAGATAATAAGCTTTCACAGCAGGAACTACATATCTGTGATTAGTTCACTAGTCTACTCTAGAATTTTTGAAATATATGTAGTAATAAGGTTAACTCTGTGGTGTATTTTTGTTTGGCCCATCATAATTAAATGCAGCATAAATCTCCCGTATTTTATTTTCTTTGTACATTTTCCATCAACATGCATATATACACATATAAAAATATTTACACATTATACATAGACACAGAGAAATACCTTCATGAAGGTTACATTCAACCAATAATGTATACTGATCAACAACAAGCAACTGCTCTTATCCTAAAAAGTGTTTAGTTGCAAAAACGTTAATGAAATCCACAGAAACACTTAGGAACCAGTTTTTTAATCTCATTACCATATCAAGGAGCTCCTGTTAATCACTGTCCAAATTCATTTGGATTTATTGCATCACAGTTATGCTTACAATTAAATGCCACAAGGTCCCAGTCAGATTAAACAAATGATTTTTCCTGTAGTCCTTACAGGACTAGTAGTGACAAATCACATGGAAGTAAAATATATCATAATTAATTAGCAGAGGCCCATAGATAACCTCTCCCACAAATCTCCATGGGCAATTTTAATAGGTTTCAATATTTAAATATAAACCCCTACAAAATTGCTTAAAAATTCAAGGAATACTTGCAGTTATTATAGGTAACAAATATGTCAGTCATGTAATTTTTTATTACATAATTATTTCTTCAGGGATGTTAGAAACAAGTAATTATTTTCTTAAAAATGAATTGGCAGCAACTATTTTAAGCATGCCATTGTGAATGAAATATTATCAAATAATTGTTGTATTACTAACAACTGACTTACAGAAAAGAAACATTTCCTTATCAAAGCACATAACATCTCACCATTGTAAGAAAATTTAATCTTCTTTACAGAAGCTTCAGTAAGCTAGTAGGAATTACAGGAAGATAACTGGTCTTAATATGAAATATGAACGCCAGTGTGAGGAAAAAGGGTTTGGCTTCTTTAGCTTGATTTCCAATAGTACATTTTAGCTGTTCATTCCTCTTATATGTGTTAGGGAAAGTAACAGATGACAGCATTTCAGAGATGCGTTGGAAAAAAATCTTCCTTTATAGGAAGAAATATTTTCTCAAATACTAAGAACTGTTCATGGTAATCTCCCTGCTTAAGAAATAGCAAAATCTACCTAAACCAATTCAAAACAATGTGTCCCCACAATGAGTGGGCTAGAAAATATATAACCTGCCAAACAAAAAGCTCTTATTTATTTCCAGAACTCAGCTTTCATCTCAGTGATTTGGATCTGTTTATCAAGTAGAGACCCTGGTGCTCCTTCATAAAAATCTTCAGTACACTGTATTTTGTCTGCCTTCAGTCTCTTCAAAACATCAAAATGTCTCATTTCTCATTCATTCCTTGCTAAAGTTCACTTAGAGGGATATTCAAAAATGTCTGTGCTAGTCCAGGAAGACTGGTCTCCTGACACTGGAGAGGAAGGAACCTAACTTAAAATAAATGTTTAATGATGAAATTATTGAACTGAGTTTAGTCTTGACATGTCTGCAATGTCAAAAGAAAGTCTTCAAGTTAAAGACAAAGTTGTACAAAATACCCAAGTTTCAACTCTGGATAGTCGCAACTTCAGCCTATAGGAGAGGTATTTACCTTGAGCCACAAACTTGGGCTGAAACTCAAGTTATCTTGTCTTGAGTTATTCTGAGTTCCTTAATTGTGGTAGCCAATTTTCAGTAATCAGACAATCTTCCTGAAAGAATCTCAATATTGACTCTTGTGTTGGGTACAAAACAGTGTTAGAAAAGAGGAGGGTAAATAAAGATATGAAATTTGTGGGACAACATCATGATACACCGACAGCAAGCAAGCTGTGAATGGAATATACAAATGTTACCAGGGTCTCCAAGTCAAAATGTCAGACAAAGGAACAATGAAGAAAAATTAATTAGTGAAGTTGGCCTCTGTAATAGGAATGAATAAATATACTGGGATTTGTAATATAGCTTGTCAAACTAATTGTGAAGAGTGATAAAAATTGATGTTTCAAATATATAGCTATATTTTATGAACACTACTGAGTCTCAAGTCAGGTAGCAATAATAAGACTTTCCACAAATAGAGGTCAAAAAAGAGAAAAATAAATCAACTTGGAATGAAAGACAACATCATAAACTTAAGAAAAAAAAAATTCATTCCATTATGCCTCCTCCCATTTCCGCTGCAAGCTAAATTTTCAACTCGGTAAGTGTAAATACCTCAAAATGTAAAGGTAGCAGTACATCAAGAGGTCTCAGCAAATTGCCCAGTGTGTATTAAATAAATTACCTATTATTGTATAGATGAGGAGAAGGTCTGTACCTGTGCCTTTCAGTGGCAGATCACCATTAGATTAGTTTAGTTCTAGCGTGAAATCACACTCACAATACATGAGCAGGGTTAATTTTTTTGAGGCACTATGTGCGGAAGAATAGCCAAAACCACTCTATGCTGATGGAAGTAATCATCATTAGCTAAACGAATGTGCACCTAGTCTCCTCATGAAGAACAGGAGGCAAGCACTGAGTTGGGGAAAACTCAGAAAGTGCTTTAAAAAGCTTGTTTCCGATGAGCTAGAAGGTGGGAAGCATGATAAAACAAGGAGAAGTAATGCAAAGAGACAACTGACTTGGAAAATATTTGCAGCAGCATTCAGAATGGGAAAAAACATGATAAAACAAAAAAAAGCTTTTGTTCATAAGTGAAAATATTTGGGGATGTGTGGATACTGGGGAACACTAGATCTGAGGAGTGCCATGTGACTCTATTCATATTAGGACCTACAGAGATCAGAACTGAAATTGGTATCTGCAACTGAAGGGAGAGAAACAGTTGGCAGAAGCACTGGTGGCCAAAAATATATGAAAAGGTTTAAGCTCTTTGTTCACAAATACACAGGAAAATTCTGCAAAAATTCAATCATGTTGGTTAATCACAATGATATGTTAATCAAACCTAAAGAATTACCATGATAAAAGCAAGGCCATCAATACCAAAAGTTGCCAATTACCACTATTAACCTTCACAGAATTGATAATTTATTTTTCAATTTCTGACTACAAACTGTAACACAGGATTATCTTTTTAATAGTCCATTATCCTTTGTTTTTCTAATACTTTGGTCTATCTTTGTTTTCTAATACTTATCCTGTTATTTTATGAATGTTAAAAAAATATAAACTTACATGAAACCTCATTAATAAATCAGCACATAATCGTTAAACCAAAGTAGCATCTAATCAGTTGCCTTTCACATCACAGCACTGACCCTAATCTATGAGGCATAAACAAACACACATTCTTTGTCCTAACTTAAATCTTAAAAAAGAAAGAAATATATCCCAACATAAATATTTCAGCAAACAGCCATATGAAGGAGCATGAATGTTTAATTTAGCCATCACCTCTGTCACTATCTGTTGGACAACATACTAGTGTTTCTCCTCTGGAAATTCCAAAATCTAACCAAGTTTCCAGTGCCCAAATGAAAATTATATTCCTTCCTAGCCCCATAATACCCATCTATATCTAGGAACATCAAAATAGTTTAATATTTTGCAAAATCCTTCTCCAAGGAGTTCATGCTATATTTAGTCAATTCATGTCTTTACTAACAACACCTACAAAGTCTGAATAACTTTTCATTGCCTTGCTTAAGCTGGAAGGAAGGATTTATCATAAGGGCCAGATTTTAGAAGGCTGGCTTCAATACCATCTTGTTCCACATATTTCTACCAAAGATTAAGTAATTTCCAACCAAGTTCCTCAACTGGAACATACTACTTTGGTCAGTTTAAGGATCTTCTGTTATACTGAACATCTTTTCAAGAACTTAGCAATTATATGTGAGATAGGAAAATAGATGTTTTTAATATTGGATTTCAAATACTGGAGACATAAGTTTAAATGAAACAGATCAGGTGAAGAAAAAGGTATGGTTTCCATATGCTTTGTCACTCAAGACAATGATCTCTCCACAATTGCATAGAAGTGCCTTTATCTATTGCCTCAGCTACACAACCACGTGATGGTCCTTAATTGCACTTGAACTACGGTCTCCTGTTTGGGAATATACCATGAAGGAAGTTTTGGTTGTGTGTCTGGAGACATGTGGATACGCAATACATAACATAAACATGTCTAAGTGGAATGAAAATGTTCAGCAACTGAATTCATTGCTCTGAGTACAAAAATAGTGTTTCATGAACACTGGAAATCTGCACTTAAATAGCACCCTAACATTAAGGTTTTGCTTCTCAACCCCTGTACCCATTAAGTCTAGAAAAAGGAATAAAAATATAAATCATCATCATTTTGAAAGCTCGTACTGCATCATTTCCATTAAACCAGAAAACAAATGCTTGACATTTTATCCTTAAAAATTAACTTAAAATGGCCTGACTTAGAGGAGCAACAACAGCACATAATCTCTTAGAGTAGTTTTGCAAGTGGCCTCATATTTTTCTTCATTGGAGCTCTGTATAGAATTGGCACTTCTTGGAACACGCTGCCTAAGGCTTAATGGAGTAACAGAATGTGAAGGAAAGTAACTCAACAAAAGCTGCAACTGTGGCATTTCACAGTGTCCTTTTCTCCTTTTGTCTGCCCACCTGCTCTCTTCTGAAGTGCTGTGACAAATAAGCTTGGCAAGATGAGATCTACGTCCATGGCCTTGTAATCACGTTTCATTGGCTGAGTTCTTAGGTTGAACTTTAGGTGTCTATGGACTTCATCCTAACTTTCTCAGTATCTCTGGATGTTCTCAGAGGAAGGTCTGTTTATAAGAATGAGTAATTGGATCTGGATGTATGTTTCTAATGAGAGAACCAATATATTACTACAAATGAAAAAATGGATAATAGAATAGAGTTCAACAGAAAGAAATGGTGCAAATATATGTCTAGCTCAGAAGCAGTCACAGAACTTCTATCCTACAAGCCAACATACACCACAAACATTAGTTCCTCACAGCATCCTTTGAGAAACTTAAAAAACCCCTAAAAATTAAAAGCCACAATTACAGTGTTTGAGAGGAAGACAGTAACATCACATGTTTGAAAAACTCAACAGACTAGCTGTAAGCAGCCAAAACACTGTTCTGTATAGGAACAACAACCAGGATAAATGAAGATAACTTTAATATATAACTTAATACCATCAGTGTAAACCTCCGAAGGCCACTGGACTCACACTGCCAATTTGGTCTTCCCTCATGGTTAAGAGAAAACCTCTTATTTTCCATTACAAAATTAAATGTGCCTATATCATAACTTCCCATCCAAATCTTAATCCCATTACCACCAAAAAAGATACTCACGTCTGTGTTCTCATGTAAAAACTAAAGGAATATGCAGTTTCACAAGGGATGATCATTCAAATTCCCCACTAAGGAATCTTCAGCACATCAATAGCCTTAATGTGCATCTGAGTACCTCACTGCAGCATGCTGCAACGTCCACCCTTGGCTAGAGTACAAGAAAAGCTTCCACAATTGATATGCTCAGTAGGAGTTAGATTTGATATCTAAATGTAACAATATGTCTGTAATAATACAGACTCTGCATCAAGTTACATCACAGGATAATGCCAGTTTATTATCTAATTTAAATCAAAACTTTTGGAGTTGAGAAGTATTTTTTTTCTGACTAGTGATAGTATATATTGAAGTCAGAATTGAAAGCTCTAATTCAATTAATTTTTTGTACGTCTTTAGAACTAATGTTCTAAGAATCTAAAAATGTAACATTTAAAGACTGGATTGATGGTATGCAAAACTGAGCATTAATATTTGCTTTCTAAGAGAGTAGGAATCAATTGCACTAGGTGCTGTACAAACACTGAATTCCCATCACTCTACACTTTCTAAACCATTGGTAACAAATTTAAAGTCGTGTTTCACTGAAGAAATGTTCTTGCTGGAACATTTTTTAAAGAAGTAAAGAAGGGGAACATCTTTTTATCAAAAAGTAAAGGATCAGTTAAGAAGTACATGGATGTACTGCGCAAAAGGAGGAACCATTTTTACAGAAACAGTCCATTTCAAACTCAGTCATGTTAAGTCTCACATAAGGTTACACTCTGGAGAACAGAACAAGTGAAACCTTGATTTCTGCTGCTGGCCTTCACACCTACAACAAAACTGATGGCATATTTATAACTCAAAAGTTAAAATAATTTCTTTAAAATGGACACGCTGTTATTCTCAGTAAAAAATGAGAATTTGTTTCCAAGTGAATGAACAAAAGGAACTGGACATGGTCATTGGAAACTGTTCATCATAGTGAAATTAAAAAATTACTATTACCTAGGTTATAATATCTAGGTAGGAAAGATATGTATATAAATAATATTATATATTATTTAACAATATTAATAGACCCCATAATTATTAATCCTTGTTATTGTCATGGTTTGAGATACCCCAAAATCCTAATTCCCTAGTCCTAGCCCCCTCCCCCATCTCAAAGCTTGCACAGTTTAACTTTCATAAACACACTATGAAGCAAGAAATTAATCAAGTGCATCAACAAAAAAATCCACATCATATATTTGTCCTGTCTTTGTAAAATAAAATTCTGGCAGGAAGACGTTTGGAAGAAGCTAAGACAATTTTTGGTGGCAAGTGGGGAGAGCAGAGTGTTACCTCTAACAGGCACTCGTTAAATTCAGTGGCTAACAGATCAGAACTAGTGCTTGTCTATATATTCAGGTTGTGAATGAACAGCAACTGTGTCCTTTGGAGCTGACTATAGCAACGGGAAAACCACAGTCGGTCCTGGCTGAAATAGAAACAGCTCATTTTCATGGGAGAAGAGGTACAAGAGTAGCCCATATGCTCAATGCAGAACTGGAAATGTGTACATATCAAATTGCAGTTCGAATCAATTATCTATATGACACGGCATTAAATGACTTCCCAATAAGCGGAGAGCATCCTGAAAAAATCAGCCTAAACCCATCAGTGATGGGGTTTGAAGTTTTCAGAGTGCATACATCTCTGTAGAGATTTGTTTCTATATTATTTCATTTGGGGGATTTATATTGAATCTGTCAGTGTATTTGGACATAGACCTCATAAACCTTAATCATATATATGTTGCCTTCTGTTCCAACTGATGTGCTATTCAAGGGAGTAGCTTCCATATTTTGGAAGCTCAGATAAGTGCAGAGCATGTCTCTAAGATGATAGGTGACTGTGCTCATCAACTCAGGAAGTTTCCATGCAGAAAAGCAATGCTCCAAAGAGGCAGGTAAGTTGCCAGCTAGTTTCTGAATGATTTGGTGCTGACTTAAAATATTTGAGATGTTTCTGCATTTCTGGGCAGTAGGAGGTACTTGAGGAAGGAGCTTCCCACAAAAGGAAAAGCTGCCACATCACTTTGAGCAATGGGCCATATCACAAAATAACTCTCCAACAGGAGCAGTGGAGGAAGCAGTTTTAGTCTACAGGGTTTGATGCAAGGTTTTTGGGATTTCTAAGATCCGCACTAGTGGAGCAAGCAGAAAAATACAGAGTAGTCACACAGGAAGGGCATTATTGGACATAGTACTGTACGTTGAAAATTTTCTCCTTTCACACTTAACCTATAACATTTCGTTTTCTCCCAAGCTGCATGCAGATTGTTCTCAGAGGTTCCCAAGAGTCTCAAGACGCTTGTTGACCATATTGCTACAAGCCCAGGGCCATCCATTCATTGCATGAGCTGAAGTAATCAACTCTTAGCCCATTGTGTACTTCTAAACCACTGTAATTACAGAGAAAAGTACATCAGTTTAAACCACCCTTGCAGGCCAGCATTGACTGCAACAAAGTAGTAATTAATACAAAATCAGCTGCTCATCTGAGAAGCAAATCATGAAGCCAGCACAACTGAATTGATCACAATCATCCATTCACATGCTAAATCATACCATGTGCCTGTACAATACTCAGTACAGTGAAGTCTTCATTACAGTTGCAGCCTTTAGGCACTATACTAATTGAATAACAAAATAATGATAATAATAAGAAACAGAAGTTCTAAAGAAACTTCAGCATATACATTTTGCACCCATCATCCTGCCATTATCTCATTGATAAGTGCAATTGTAGGTATCAAATATATGTTTAATTACATTTTCTCAGTGTACCAGGCTTGAACTTATAATAATGTTGCCTTTGAACAGAAATTTAAAAAAGGACTAACTTGAAGTTTGGGAGAAGAATGGGATAAATGGGCAAGTTAAAAATACACTGGCCACACACTGAGAGAAACCGTTTAACTATGTCTTATATTTTTGAGTGGATCAAATTCCTGATTTTTTGGGAGAAAATATATTTGGATGCACTATGGAAAGTAAAAGTAAATAAAAAAAAAAAAGATTGAAGAAAAATAAGAAGTAGTAAATGAAAAAGCTACTCAGAGGCTACACACTGCTGACATGCACGGAACCCTGAGTTGCTTCTACATGGATGTGCTCAATATGTACTAAAATACACTTGAATTCTACAAGACAGAAAAACCCACAACACTCAAAATGTTACTTAATCTCATACTACTTGTTGCCTACATTACTAGAAAAAGACAGCAATAGATTAAGAAACACTTCAACTATTTATTTAGTTTTGAGTTCTTCATCTTTAGGTTCTTTCTGTTTTTTAGGATTAACTCCTCACCGTCTCAAACACATATGCATGCACATACACTTATATAAAGATGCATCTTAACCTGAATGTATTGAACACATTAGAATATCTTTTGTGTCAATTTACCAGAAAAGACAATAGCAAATAGCAGAGCAGTGATTATCAGGAAGCCTTTATAACTTTGGTGCCTGTCACTTACAGCTCATTATAAAACCTGCTATACGGACAGCCCATACACATTTTGGGGCCATAGAAGGCAACTAGGTTTTTCCCAGGTAGCACTATCAGAACTATGCAGTATTTTTCCTGGGATATTGTTCTGTTCTGACCACAAACTAAAGCACAAACTTTACGAGGAACAACTTCAACAACTTCGGAAATGGCCCAGCTCCAGCAGGACACACCCTGGAGTGCATTACAGCACTGCCTTGTAAACTCTTTTATTAATTTCATAATAAATGCTTAGAAATCAGACTTTTTGCAGGTGATAATTAAATATAAAATCAAGGCAAAACAGATGTGTGATAAATTCTTGGCAATGGTCCCGTTTAACTGAGTTTTATCATGGATTTCCAGCAGGCCCAGCCCTGCTCCTGCTCTGGATCCTCCTGCAGTGCACATCGCCAGGGCCCTTTGCTGAGCACTTCGTCTCTCTCAACACTGTCTTTAAAGTTTCACTTACCATTACAACATCGCAATGTGGAAGGGTTTAACACTTGATTTGGTTTTGTTCAAGTTAAAATCCACTGCTGCAGTTCACGGTAGAACTTTTTTAAAAGACCCATAAACTTTTTATGCACTTTTCAGCTCAATACCAGCTCATTTTTCTTTGATGACATCAGTGCAGCAGTGACTTTCTGTTGTGCTTCAAAAAGGGACTAAACTACTGAGAACTTTCAGTAGTTTCATAAAATGAGGCCTACACCCCAGAAGGAGAAAGTAAGTAACATCTCAGCTCTCCTCCCTTCTCACCACCTCTCTGGCTGTTAAAGAAAAATTACAAATGGCAGAGCTTAAATGGTAGATTAAAAAAAAATAAATCACAGAAAACCTATAAATGAATAGAGCTTGTACACACACAGGGTCCCATTAACACAGCTTTCACAAACTGGTGGCTGCCAGGTCTGTTTGAAGAGAATAACAGTGGACTTTATCCCTACAAACCTGATTTCTGTTTGGAAATCCCCAATCTCTTTGAAGTGACTGATACAGAACTTCACCCTTACAGACCTGAATTACCTTTGGAAATCCCCACTCCAGGATACAAAGACTGACCAGCCTGTATTAGCCAGCTTCCTTCTCCACAGAAAAGGATGGGTTTTATTCTGCTCATGTTGGAGACTGAGAGGAGGAAGTGATTGAGTGAATTGCCTGTGCTGGGCTGAGACCTCCTCCGTTCCCACCCCTCGGGCTATGGGCACAACTACAACTTCCAGCCACACAGGGACACATGAAGGCCCTCTTAGCACATGGTGTCTTCTCCTTTCTAATTCTTGCTGTGCAGTTGCATCCAGTAAAATTATAAGCCATGCCCAACACAGGTGGTTTCCCTTCTCTTTTAAAGTGACCCTTACATTCTGTTGCACTGCCTGGCTCAAAACCATGTAGTCGTGAGCCTGCCAAGGTTGCAGAGGGATGGGATAAATCTGCCCAAGCATGGTATAAGCCACTTTAATTTGTCATATAAGGAAGTGTATAACTAGATGCCATGTCTCTACTAAGACCCGTCTGGTTTGGCTCGGGAGCAGGACCACAGCCATTTAAACAAACCACTAAACTTCTGACCTGTGTGAACCCATAGAGAAGCAGAGCAATGTTTGGAGCTCAGATGACTCTTTGCCCTGCTGCTCTCTACTGTCCCAGACATGACACACATCAGGAACATGGATGATGAGTAGGATACATTTTCTAGCTTTGGCTACAATTAAAAACATAAATAAAATTAACTTCAGCCTGTACTCTGCATTACAAGGTTCATTAGCTACTAAATTCATAAGGACATGCACACAAGGCCATTCTGATTCCTCTGTTGGTCATCCATTTGGGACTGACAGAGAAAATTCACCACATTGGAGAACACACCTCACACCCCAGGAAGGGGTCCCACACGGTCCCCGCCCACAGGAGCCTGTGTCTGACTGGGGAGGAAAGCAGAGAATCAGTGAGCCTGTGAGAACTGTCTCCCACATTAACCTCACTCATCCAGTATCAATGTCTACGAATTACAGAAGCTAAGGGAAAGAACAAAGAGAAACTGCATAAAACCTAGTTATTTTAACAATCTGTTTTGCACAGTAATTAATCAGATCAGCCCTCTAAGGGGCTCCAAAGATCCTAAGGTAAACTTAATTCACTCTAATTGAATTAAAAACTATTAAGCTAAAAGTTACAATGCCTAGCAAGGATAAAAAATATCCCTATAAAACCTCCCTGCAAGCAGGGAACTAGCAGTTATGCCAAGCAGCAGAACAGGAGGACACACACTGCAGAAATTATAAAAATCAGAAAATGCCACAAAGAAAAATATATTTATTTTGATCCTTCAGTCTAGGCTTTAGTGTTTTAAAATAAGTCACATTATTATGTTCAAAGGTGAATGATACAGTATTTTTCAGGTGTATGCTATGCATTGAGTAGAGCTGACTGTCAGCTTGCTTTATTTCATGCAGAAGGCTTAGGTCAGTTCTAAGGTAAAGACTGTGCTTTCCACAGGAGAAACAGAAATGTTCTCTTATGAAAAAGGAATTGGACAGCATTTATAAAGTAAATGATTTATGCAACTGTATTAGTACATTTTTTTTATTCATGACTGCATACAAAGATTTTCATGTATACAAATGTCCTCACCATGAAACAATTCAATAATTTGTTCCTGTGAACATGTGTGGCCTGTGGATTGCCTGTGAACTATTTGTCCTAGATACTGTTTTGATTACTGGTAATTCATATTTTTCTCTCTGCAATACTTGATTAATCACCTCCACCTCATGTTATTGTTCTTACTTGCAGACTGGATGAACCCCAAAGAACTTTCATATTCACATGCCTGAGACAAATATTCAAATTACATACCTGTGTATGATTATCTGTTACTATTTCTTTTCTCTGGAACATTCCCTCCATTAAAAACTTACTATTAGGAACATTTGAAATGAATAAAAAGCAACATGAAAAACTAAAAGGCATTCATAGTATTCTTCTAATGAATGCTCATAATCTTTTTTCTTAAAAAAAACCTAAAACATCAGTCCAGAGAATAGGTAAACAAAAAATACCTGTAAAACACTACCTAGAATGCAATTACATCAACAAAATTTCTACTATGATACTAAATGTCAGAAAAAAATTCCAAAACAAAGTTTTACTGTCAAACAGGAAAAACAATTTTCCTGGGGAGTTTTCCTCTTAAAAATAAAACCTAGAACTTTGCACACTCTCATCTCCAAAAGGTAGATGGTAGCTATTATTTTTACTAAAATTATCACTGAACTTATGCTCAGAAATACAGGCTCAATGGCTACTTGATTTGTGAGGAGAATGAAAAAAGATAAACAATTCAAAGTGTTCTGAATAAATGGTAATTTAGCAGAAATACAGTGTTTCCTTGAATGCTCTCTTGGCTATAAGCAATAATGCTGCCACAAAAATCTGGTTTGCATCATCTAAATGCTTGAAAAAAGAACACATAATTTAGGAAAAAAACGATGGCTGCCACTTAGCCATAAAGAGCAGCACTAGTGTTAG
The DNA here is from genome assembly GCF_003945725.1 of Corapipo altera. NCBI lineage: Eukaryota > Metazoa > Chordata > Aves > Passeriformes > Pipridae > Corapipo > Corapipo altera. Next base: position 10,114,080 of record NW_020884896.1, on the reverse strand, counting down.
AAATAGCTTTTCTATGATATTTTTGTTCATGTTCTGGTTTTTTTCAGCAGTAGAAGTAATTACCGTGGTTTGTGAGGGCAGTGTTTAGTGCTATTACCCTTTAAACACTGTACACAAACACTGAGTCTGACTCCAGGAAGGCTGAACGTGGCCACAAGCAGGGCTGTAGCCACATCCTTGCCTTCAACTCACCAAGGAGCCCCAGTGATTTCATGAGAAGTAAGGGCTGTACTTGAGAAAAGGTGTGTTGCCTTTGATCCAACTCCCTGTCTGTTGGAAAGAAGCATTCTTTTACACCTTATACCATAGTTTTATGCCCAATACTTTAACCTAAAAGACAGGAGTGGAATGACCCACTTTGGTTTCATAGACTGGGTATTCTACCTTAGAAAATGGAGCCCAGTGACAAATCTCTTCTGTCTGTGCTCTGTGAACTTCATATTTCTACCTCCAGGAAGATCCTTTTACAAATCTGAGAAGCTTATTTGAAGGAAGACATCCCTATATAGCTAGAGATGGATTTCTGAAATTCTGTCACTGGTAAAAGAGGTACTGAGGATGACAGAAGAGGGCGCAGGCAGATTTGAAGCTCGGGGTGCATCAGGCAAGGTTTTTACCACCAGTAATTGAGGAATTAGCCTGTATCAGCCTAATCTATTGCAGTGATCCCTTAGGGTCCGTGTTTGAAACAGCTCACAACAGCCAGCTGTGAGGTTTGCAAAAACTCCAGATCCATCCAGGATTCTGTGGATTCCAGTAATTCCTAGAGTGTGCACACACCATGCACCAACCCTTCCTCCCCACAGCAGCTCAGCACCGTGATCAGATCCCTCTCCAGCCAACAGAAGGCCAGGAGAGATGCAGGGTGACACACACACTGCTTTTTTATTGGCACAAAACTCGATTCTCCTTTGGCACATAATCTGCAATTAATTCAGATGCCTGTAGACAATATGTAAGTACTCAGTTGAATACCAGCTCATTCTTCTCCTGTTTTTACACAATCTTATTTTCTAAAAATTTTCTAGGAAGGTGTCTTTGAGACAAGTTCTTTAGCTTCCTTCTTAGGCTCAGAGGAACTCTGCTGTACTGACCCTCTAGGCAGCTGAAGGAGCATGGAAATGGCCTTTACCACCTGAATGACAGGCAGAACACAAGCAATGCAGGCGTTTCTGCAGCTCCAGTGTAACATGAATCACTTTCTACAGAAATCAGTAATAATAGCGTGCATATCTCATGAATCCTCTGCTGTGTTTTTAACCGTTGATGAGAAAAAAAAAAAGTTACTAGTAAGGGTTGCGCACTTTGATCATAAACAAGCAACACCCTGCACTTACCACTAGAACATGGGGATGGCCCATTTATTAACCGTTGGTTTAGCTCTGATTACAAAGCTAGTAGGTATTCCCTTCCTCTTGCAGCACTCCCAACAGCTGACTGCAACAAAGTCAATATTCTAGTTTGCATAGTTTATAAAAACCAAACACACTCTATCAACCGGCTGCTGACACAAGATGTGAGGTCACTTTAACGCTTCGATGTGGGGTCAGCAAGGATGCAAGTTACACCACAGGACGAGCTTCTAAATTCAAAGAAGAAATATTACCTTTCCAATCAATGGATTAAGTGCCCTGCCACTGGCTTTGCACCAAGGGTGTGTCTGCTAATTGCAAGGAGCAGATTGAGCACCCCACATTCCTCAGCCCAGACAATAGGGAAGTGGCACACCTAATCCCCTTAAATGGGATGCCTGGTGTTGCCTGCAAATCTGTTTATACTGTTTAGCAAATGTGAATTAGTATTTGCTGGCATAAACGCCCTGCTGTGCAGACCTTTGTTAACTTGAGGCTACTTCCTTGTTCTCTTAAAGCTGTTAAATGACTCAATCTGGCCTTAATATGTTTCAGTGCTGTGTTCACTACTTATCTCTCAAGCCTATTGTTTTCTAACGCATCCTCATAATCGTCTAAGAGGTTCTCCATTGTGACAACAATTTGTTCAATAATTACAGGTTCACATGAAGAAAGACCAATATACTGTGTGGAAAATCAAATATACAGATGGGGGTGGAGGGAGGAGAGATAAAGACAATCTCAAATTACTTTTTTTAAAAAAAGGTAGGTCTAGTATAAGTCTGTAAGTGCTTTAGCATTCTCATAATTACAGAAACAGAAAATTAATTAATGGCTATGCATTTTACATAGTCTGTTAGGTGTCTGCAGGGATACTGCACCAGGGGAAAGATTAATTTGTGTAGTCTTTGTGTCGTTCTTCAGTTCACAATATGATCGAAAACAACGATATTTGGGATTAAGAAAGAGTATTCACTACTCTGTGTCCAAGGTATGGAAGATGAGGTCTGTGCTCCAAATAGCTTACAGACCAAATCCATATCCAAAGGAACTAGTAACAAATTATCTTGTATCTTGAGTTCATTTACTTGTAACATAAAAAACCTCCAGGAACATTATGGCTTCTAAGGAAAGAAGCCACTGAAGACCTTATTTAACTTTTCAGACTCTAGTTAAAGTCTTCAGATACTTGCAGTTGGCAGGCTTGCCATCCAAATGAACTCTCAGATCATATATTCATATGCAGATTTGACCAGGGCACAAGTTTATAACCTGCTAGGAGTGGCTTCCTGCAACCTCTCAAACTTACCTTCTGACCCTGTTACCTTTTTATCACGACCTTGATAGGTGAAACTTGCCAAAGCTAACCGTGATGTTTAGCAAGAAAGAGACAACTGCTGGCTTGGGTGTATCTCAGTTCTGCAGCTGCAGTAAATCAGCACCCATCCAGTATTTCAAAAAGCTTCCCTCTCCCCCTCGCCCTCCTTTGGCCAGTGGAGCAAGTCATGCTCATCACCAGAAGTCCCCTGTCACTTTAAGAACTGAAACGAGAAAACCTGTACCATTTTTATACTTTTGTTCATTCTTTTCAATCCATTCTAACTCCTTCCCCCTGGGAGTTAGCCCTCCACCAAAAGTTTCTTTCAGTAAAGCACTAGCTCTGTCTATTAAGCTTACCCACCCCTGCTTAGCCTTAACACTGGTTTCTTTGTACTTGCCTGGTGAACTGACCAGCTATACAGCACAATAGCTACAATTACCAAATTACACTCCCTGTCACTGCCTTTTGTATCACACCTCTAACAGGTGTCATTACCATGATAGGCAAATTGTAATAACCCATTCACAGACTCCCCCACTCTTAATAATGTTTTTTTATTATTACTATTTTATTTTACATAATATATGTGTGAATACTGCACAGAGCCTGAATGGTTGGTAAATGTACAGGACTGAAAGATTGAACCGCATGAATTGCAGACACAAACAGCAGCATTTAGGACAACAAACCCGAATGCTACCACATCCCTGATACTGTGAACACATGCACATACACGGATACATTAAAACAGTAATAGTAATACCAATATATGTGGTTATGGGAAACATATTGGTCTAAAAAAAGAGTGATAGCAGGCTTTTCTGAGCTGAGGCTGCTCCCCTGCCCTTGCCCACCCGGCTGTACTATGGCATTGCATGTGAGGGGTACACCAGGAGATGCTCTCCTGACATCCTCTGCGAAACCCCAGCAGGAGAGGAAAACATAAGCAAGCATTGCAGGTTATAAAATTCTATGAATGCAGCAATTTAAAGTAGGTTTTCAGTATAAATATAATATAAAAATGTAATGAGTTATGTGATTCACAAAATCAAATGTTTAAGCAAGATTTAACTGAACCAATAAAAAACTTCTTTACTTAGGCCAATGGAAGCTGCCATAACCTTTGAAAAGTGATAAATATACCAATATATCGCTGTCTGCTGGTTTTTGGGGCCTTACTCATTACTGTGTTATTTAAGTCAGCACAAATCCACCGACTTTATTGACTGGCATAAAAGGTCACATAGTAGCAAAATGGGTTCCAAAACCCAACCTGATGATGATAGCACTGACAGCCCTATCAACACAGTTTGGATTTCCTCAGTGAAATACACAGATAGAAATAAAACACACAAAACTTCACACACTGGCAATGTAATACCTGGAATACACACACACAAAAAAAAAAGACACCATGCCTCAACACTTAGTTGAGAACACTCTCATCACTTAGTTGAGAATCTCCCTTCTTTAATTCATATTGCCAAGAAGCTCTGGATAAACAGAAAGTAATTGAAACATGTCCTGATGGATAAAACTGTTTTCTTTTTGCTTTGTTTAAAAATTAAAATCCATAGCTAAGCTCTTTTTAGCTTTAAAGGGTATTGTAAGAACAAAATTGTTCTACTAGCTTGAGAGAAACACAAGAAGAGATGACCTGAGAAATCTCATTATGATATAGTGCTAGTTTAGATGTTAATAATGGTAAGGATGGCTCTTCTCTTTCTGAAACACCATATTTCAGAGTTGAAGTAAAATTCTGACCTATTAAATACCTGGCATATGATTTCCATGTGGGGCAGATAGTGACAACCCAGACAGAGCTTTTCATACCTTCTTGCCTTTCATGTGATGTTGCACGTATCTGAAGAAAGCAAACTGAAGGAGATGGAAGCAGTTTGATCCAGGAGAGGTACCTCACATTTGCACACTTATGAATCTACAAGTAAAATTATTTTTCTTTTAGATGTCGTGGATTAAGATCCATGAAAAAATATCAAGTCTGTGCTCCCTAAAAATGTGGGCTGGTGAAGAAAGGCACTGGCTGAAATCAGCTAGCCTCTTCTCAGTAGGGGCTTTTGATTTTGACAGCAGTAGAGAGACAAAGGAGAAAATACAGAGAAAAATAACTTGACTCTTCATGCATTGCGGTGGAAGAACTAGAACAAATCTTCTCCAGCACTATTTTTGTTAACCTATTGTCTATGTGAAACGATCCTTCTGCTTAAGGCAGTGTTACCTACCTGCCTATTTTTTGACAAGTAGACCACCATTTCTGGACATACAACACCCTTTGGAATTGCTACAACTAAGTGCAGGAATCCCTTTACACAGTTGTACTGCTACAAGTTTGGCATCTCCTTATTCAGCTGTTTCTCAACATGACAAAAATTAAATGCAGATGAGAGGAAATATATTGTGCCCTACCTCATCACCCCATTCTTCCACCTTGCACACAGCATTTAACTATGTTTCCAAACAAGACATGCTTCAGGATGCTCCTGCTTTGAAAAACAACAAATATAACTTACAGCATGCAGCACTGAAGTCAACCTTTCAGATAGGTGAAAAAAACTTTGGATTCCATCATTTCTTCTGCTGGAGGGACACACTGTAACACTCCGAGAAAGCAAGGTGAGCTACTTTGAAGCACACGCCCTCTAGGTCACATCCCATTTTAAAACTCTAATATCACCTCAAATAATAATGCAAAAAGCAGTCCTATTCATAGGCAGGAAAAAACACGACCCCACATCAGACACAGAGTTGCAGTCATTTGACAGACCCCGTGATTACAGTATGGATTTGTGGCAGAAGAAAGAGGATGGAAAAGGTATGAACAAGGTGAGGGTTTTACCCTCTTTAGTCTCCACTAAGGTCTGTAATGAATGTCACCAGCACAAAAGAGAAGTGGAGAACCTGTGTTATCATTCATGGTACCAACTTTTATAGTCTACAGAAGTTTCTATAATACCTGTAATTACACTTCTGTATATCTCATTTCTGGGAATTGCATATTTAGGAGGAGGAAAACAAAAAATGGCTGCTCAGGAGACTTTCTCTTACTCTTGATTCTTTATCGCACTTCCTACACTTAGACAAAGAAAGTAAACCAGAGTTGGTATGACACATTGTCATAATGTGGCAGACATGAAACATAAAAGCAACACAGAAGCTGCCTCATGTCTTGCATCATCTTTGTGAATCACCTGTGAATCATACTCCCCTGAAATACACCACTAGACTGAATTGAAATGCTTTACTTCTCCTCTCCATATTTTAGAAAGGGTGTTGAATAATTGAAGAGTAGAGTCAAGGGGCACAGAAAAGATGTACAAAGTTGGAGCAAAGAACCCCATTTTACAACAAGGTATTGAAGGAAATCATTTAACACAATAAAACTGAAAAGAGGTTTAGTTTACGGTTCTAGATATTTTCATGGCAGAAGGTTCCACTTGCCAATACAGTCCCTAATCTGCCACGAAAGGGAATATGAAGAATTTAGGATTGAATGTTGAAGCCTAGCAAACACAGATTAGAAACAGAATCTCCTACTCCTTTAAATGCAGACTGATTCACCATTGGACTGACTACTAAGGACAGAGGTGGCCTCCCCATCTTTTGATATCATCAAACTCTTGGTGGATGTTTTTCTGGACAAGATATCTTCATGCATACAACTTACTCAGTTAAATGCTGAAATAATTAGGTGAAATTGGCTGGCTTTCTTTTATACAGTAAGTGAGATAATGATTCAATAGTCCTCCATCTTTAAAATCTATGAATTTGTGAACTGTGTCAATGTCTAATCATTTTCCTCCATCAGGTATGACAGCAGTGTCTCTCTTCACTTTAGAGATAAGTTTAAATACAGATTTATCAAATTACTCTCCCTGCCTGGGGCACATGCAAGACAACCGGCCGTGGAAAACTCTGAATAGATAACACTGAATCTGAATCTATACAGCACAGATCCAACCTTTTCAACAAGGCCCTTAGGAATAGCATGTAAATATGAAGATATCTGGAACAAGAGTTTAAGTGGGAACACAGTGGTGCAAGCAAGCTTCTTCATTCACAGAACCCAAGATTAAAATTCTTAAGAAATGACACCACTTGCTATGTATCTCTGTGCAGCATTTACACATCATTGCAATAGTGATCCACTTTTAGAAAACAAAAGACTTTATTAAATGCCCTGTGAAAGTCTTACTGGACTATTTTCTTTATTTTACAAAGTGTGGGCAACTCCAAAATCAATCATTATATTCCATCTACCATACGAAGGCCACAACTGTACAGGTTAATAGCATAGTACTAAACTATCACCCTCCAAATTAAAAGCTAATCATTTGAAATGACAGACAGATTTGGAACACAGGCCCATTCTCAGGTCTGAAAGAGGGGGTGCCTCATTTTATGATGATTTCCTTAGAATCAGCCATCCCCTATTTACATATTCACAAACTAGCAGGGATTTCTTTACTACTATCCAAGCATTACTTAAGAATTGTATATCGGTATGTGTACATATATTAACAGAGAGAAAAAAAAGAGAGAGGGAGAAATTGTATGCATCTAGATGTACATACAAAAGATACATACATAAAATCTCACAGTCCCTTGTGGGGATGTAGGAGTTATTTCAAATGTTTTCCATGACAGCAAATAGTTATGTTACTCTTGCATCTCTCAGTCCATCACTAGCATTGAACTAAACAATTGGTTTTAATACATTCCATCATTGCTTCTACAAGTTCAAAAACCAAGCCTTAGATCTGTCACACTTTTAAATATTCAAGAACTGTGCTGTTAGAATCAAATTATTGAAAAAAGTTGTGTGCACATCTATTAGAATGTGCAGCCATTTCCCTAAATAAAAACTGGGGAAAATTCCTTCCATGAGTTTTGATGAGAATTTGGAGAATAAACATGTTATTTTACCATGACCTTTCCTGTGTACTTTATCTACCCTAGCACACTACTTAGCATACTGCATGAGACAGACGAAGGTTTTCACATTAAATTTTGTTCTAGCCTCCTGATTTATTATGCTAAGTACTTATCTGACATCAGAATTAAATGAGACTATCTATAGTAGAATCTAGTTTTAATGAAAAAAGAGATGATCGAGGAAGAGTTGTCTCTTATAGGGACATACCTGAATATATCCAGCCTTTGTTTCAAGCTCAACTTGACTAGAAAAGAGCTCTTTAACTTTCTACTGTCCCCAACTCTCCTTGTTACCTCCTTTCTCTTTTCTCTGCTCTTTCTGCATTATTTAAGCATAATTTTCATGTTCTTTTTACCAGACTAGGTCTATAATCTTGTAGAATCTTTCCAGGTAACACTGAAATACAGACTTCTCTATCAACTGATATGTAAATCTACTGTCCAGGCTTTCATCTGCTTTTGCACTGATTATTCAAATAATCTCTTCCCTGGCTTTGATAAAATCATTCCTTTTCTAGCCAGTGGTTTGGGCAACTTATCTCCTTCTTTGCAGTGCTTCCCTTCCCTCTACTGCCTTCACTCCTGCCTCCAGTTTCCATTCCTTTTCCACCTCAAATTTCAGTTGCCATTCGTAAAGGCCAGGCCAATTGCACTTTATCAGTTTTTATTCAGTATATCATTCAACCTCTTAGCAAGTATGTGTGACTGGCCAATATGACCAACTTTTCACCAGCAAAATCTGCAAGAAAATACCCCTTTTGCCTCTCTCTCGCCACCCATCACATCTGGGAGGATTTTTAGGCCTACCTAAAATAATCTTTCTCCTTATGAACTTTCTAATTCCCTCTGTTAAACTCTATTGCTATATAGTTTGTGAGAAGAAAAAAACCCCAGCCCAAATCTTATCACATGCAGACCACTGATGCAGCAAGATCCCTGCCCAAGATGCTGATCATCACTGCTCTTCTTTTCCTTTTCAACCTGCTAATCCTCATCCATCTTTCTGTGTCTGATTGCCAGGTTTTTGGAATAGGAAGTAATTTTTTCCCCACGTTTGCACAGCAAGTAATACAACAGGGTGTTCACCCAAGACACAGATCCTTAGTATCATGTTGATGAAGTTGCAAGGCAATATATAGCAAGAAGAATTACAAGGCCAGAGTTCTGTTGGACTGCATTATACATACATACAAGCTGCAGATACTGCAGATTTCCTAACCACAGCTGCACTAACACAAAATAAACCTTGTCCCATGCCACCATACCAAATTTATACAATATACTTTTAATATACTAGAAAATAAGGAAGAATTTCTGATTACTTTTTAATTATTTTGTATATACAAGGTAGATATACTTCAAGCTTAATGACTCTGTCAGTTGCTCTTTATACTGTAATCTCTGCTATGCTTTTTTAGTGATCACAGACTATGTCTCCTAACCAAATTAAGTACATACACATTTAAGTGACAGCACATTTTCAGAATACATCATTATATGTTGGTAATAAAACACTACAACATCAACTACACGTGAACTTATAAAAATGCCAGAATAATACCCTGAAAGTATCACATTAAAATAAAATTACACTATATTTTTATAGCATTTGAAATTAATATTAAAGAGTTTTGAAAATGGCCACTTAAAAATGTATTCTGTTTCCTAAGAAGTGATCTTATAAGGACCATACAGAATTTGTGTTTCAGGGAAGCTGGATCCCGGATCCGGAAACACAAGAAAGAAAAAACAGCCATAGGATTATAAAATAGGATTTCAAAGATGTAAGTAATTATTAAGGATCACATGTATCCCCCATAAAACTTATTTTCTGCACAAAGCTTCATTAACAGAACATACACACACACACACAGAGACACACAGCCACATGCAAAACCAGCTGTAACAACAACAGACAGAAAAAATAGAGACTATCTACATAAAACAAACTGGCACTCAAAAATAAACCACATACATTTCTAAAAAGGAGGCTTTATGAAAAAGATGCAGTATCTGTAACAGTGCATCACAGATCTACACAGTATGAAGTTTATGTCACTAATCAGTTATTAAGTGAAGATTTAATAGTTCCATCAGGGAAGGTAATTTCCTCTTTTTCTAATGCCTTCATATCATTAAGTGATTGCTAATTTCACAGAAATGTGCTTACATACTTCATATATTGTATCCTGATTAAGAAAGTAAAAATACCAAATATCTAGCACTGAAGGAAAACAAACCCCAGGAAACTAAAAGTACTAAACACGCTGCTCAGAGATGCTGCCCCCTCCCCCCCCATTAGATGTGGTTAGTCTTTATGCAAATGTATTACTAATGTGTATTACAAATTAAGCAGAACAGAATAATCTTTTGCCTAGACTTACAGGACATTTTACATCTTCAATTAGATGAGCAGCAACAATATTCACTTTGAGTTCTAAAATCCCTTTCACAGATAGAGAGGTTAATTGGTTGATCTTACAGTATGGATAAAATTCAATACCTAAATTAAATGCATATATATATATATATAAATGTGTGAGTGTGCATATGTGTGTGTATTATATATATAAAAGCATATATATATATACACATACATATTTAAAAGTATCTTTACACTTTTGGAAAAAGTTATTTTAATTAGAATCACAGACACCTTTCTGAAATTAATTAACTTTAAATTCTGTTCAGGAAAAACATCTTTTACTACTTGTGTATTATTAACATGGTATTTTTAACTCTTACTCAAATATAGTCAGATGCTTTTTTGGTAAATTTATTATTAATATCTCTGGTATGCAGATAAATGTTTAATAAGAAATTGATATACATTTCAAAAGAACAAATAACTATGTTATAAGCACTGTATTAAAAAGTAACTATGGCATATTTATGGATCCAAAAATTCTAATAGGGTCAAACTTATAAGACACTGACTAATGTTACAAGTAGGTACTTAGAAACATGCTGTATTTTCCCCCAATTCCATTATGGTAACAAACACAAAAAGATGCTGATACCCAGTTCTGTTAAGTACATCTTTAGTTCCACCCATTACAGAATATCAAGTCAGGAAGCAGTTTTATCTGACTGGTGGCTCAATGGCGCAGCCTATGTGTGCAAAAGTATAACACAGTAAGTTTCTAGTTATAGAAATGAGTGCCAATCCTCTGGTTTTGTTGCATTTAGATAAGCAAACATACCTACAATTTCCAAAAGTGATGAGCTGCATAAATGAAAGACTATTTTAATACAATATACATACTTACAGATCTAAATTAATGAAATTACTGACAACATAAAACATGAAATTCAATTGATTCTGTGCAGAATTAAAAAATAAGTTACATTTATTTGGATATTTCTCTGTAAGACTGGATGTGAAACACTGATTTTCACTCATGTTTATTAAAAAGATACTGCAGAATGTAAATATATTTATAAAATACCATTTCACTTCACCACCCTTAAAATGCACATTTGGGTACATTAATATTGCTTGGTTTGTGTTCTTCTTTTCAGAGACAAAATACTTAGATTTACACTTTCGTTTTCAAAGGATATATCCAGTGTAAAGTATTTTACTACTCTGCTACAAGTAATGAGTAAATTCTTAGCTTATAGCTAAAAGCTAAGGACTGAAGCACAGAGGCATGCCAATGCAAGCACAAACAAATACTCTCCTCCTATATATGTACCTAACATGAACTACTCTCCCACTTCCCCACCACAGCCCTCACTCAGTTCAAAGCAACCAAATTCAGTAATTCCACTTAAATATGATCACAGTTACAGCACCAGATGTAAGTGTGGATTGTAAAAATCGGGGAAAGAGAAGGAGAGAAAGAGACAGAGGCTAATCTGCTCACACCTCTAAAAAACTGGATAATAATTTTCAGACTGGTTAAAATACCAGTCTGTTCATTCAAAGGGGATGTCCAATACCTGGCTATGACATGTCATGACCTGTAGCACTTGTTCTAAGTGAGCTGAACAATCTTAGGGGATCTCAACTGGGGAGACCTGCAACCAGTGCAATTTCTTTAGCTAAAGAAACACTCTCCTAGTTCACTTGACAGATTTTAAACCAAACTAAAAAGCATTAAAAAAAAAATAGTATGTCACTTTCTTCCCAACAGAATATAAGCACGTATCCATAGAAATGTAAAGGCAAAACTCTCAAATAAAATATTCTTAATCATTAGATGTTTTGTTTTAGAGAACAAAGTCAGAATGGTTCTATAAAGCCAAGTATACCGACATAAAGAAGTCTTTTTTTGTCATGCAGAGTCCGCTGCTAATCCAGATATAGAAAAGAACAGTGTTTTACATTTACACTCAATTCTTTTTTTTTCCTATTATTCTAATAAAATGACCCCACATATTTACTCAAGCTCCTTAAACAGGTAAGAAGTGCAAATAACATAGCTTGCATCATGTTACAAACTCAAATCAGTAAGAAAGCTGCAAGCACAGAAATATATATTAAATTCAGAAAAAACAGAAAATGAATATAAATAAACAAAAATATGTATTAAATGCAGAAAAACTTATGCATTACTTAATTTCAGGAGTGCAAAACCTCCTTCATATATGTAAGGAATTTGTTTTTTTTCATTGGCAGCATCTCTTATTTTTTGTAAACATGTAATTAATGAAAAAAATCCTGGATTTAACTCAGGCTTGGATAATGTTGTCCCTTTGTTTTCTACCTGAAACAGTTTTGCAGGTTTCTTTCTAAATAGGTCAAATGCTCCTATTTCTTTATATGCAAAAGATATCCATATACTAATTTCACTTTATTTCCTAATGCTGTTCATTGCTGACTGTTAATAGTTTGGTCATTTTCATGTTTATTTGTGAAGAGCTTGTGGTGCTTAGAATGCATGGAAATGATATGCTACATACTTGGCACTAAATTGTCCAAGCCAAAATATCTAATGTGGGAAATGGCAGAGTGATAACATACACCCTACACTAAACACATCTTGTTTTTTGCAGTAATGGCTCTGTGTATTTATTTAGCAGTGCTCTTTAGTGCTGATTCAAATAGACATTTGTGTTTGGCTACTAACGTGCTTGTGTCGTGAAAAGAGATGTTTATTCCGTAAAAGTTAAATTCCTACTCCAACTGTTTCTTTGCTTGCTGTTTGCTCATTCTGGAATTAAACTGGTCACACATATTTTTCATGTTTGATCCACTGAAATAAAATTAGACAACTTTTATAGACATGGTTTTATTGAAATGGATGTTTATTAGTTAGATCACACTGCTCTACAGAAAATAATTCTCCTGCCGTCTATAAACATTTTGACCAGCCATATTCAAGTGAAAGAACAACTCTAAGGGGGAGGGGGAAAGGAAAAGAAAGAAAATGGGAGGAGTAGAGACGGATACCATGTACAATTCTCATGTGACCTGTGATACTACCTAATTAGAAAACTTAAAGTTTCCATAAACCTTTCATTGGAAGCTGCAGTATTACTACTATTACATTTCAGTTCATGTTGGCTCATTTACCTACATTTCCGTGAGTAGAAGAACAGAAAATACAATGCATAGTTTTGAGGAAGAAATCTAATGGCACAACGTAAACAAGCACCATCAGTTCAGAAACTGAATGCAAATGCAGCAAAGGGATTTTTCCAATACATCTTTCTTCATTATGGTACAGGACACATAAGAGAACGCTACTGAACTGCAACCTCAATTATACCGGCCAGCAAATTACCTTTAACCATTAAATTAGAAAATGTTCTTCAGCACTATTCAGTTTAGCATTCTACACTGTCTCCAGGCTGAAGGTGGTCTGCATGTTGAACTTAGTACTGTGTGGGTTATAGTCTTTGTTTGCAGTCTTAACTGGGGATTGCACCTTAGCTACCGTAGTTCAAGCGTAAAAATACTTTGTCTGTAACACTATATACTGTTGCCAGCGACCCTCTAAATCCTTGAACCAACTGTGTCCTCTGGTGTCACAGAAGATAATGCCAATTTATTGCAATGTGTGGCTTTTTTAACTGATTAAAATTAAGCCGTAAACACGTGACAATGGAATTAGCACATTTAGAGAGTCTGTTTTCCCACATCCCATTTTGCGCTAGTGCGGCTGATCCCTGCAACTCTACGCGGGTGCAATTTTAATGACTTCGCTAGGTTTTGATGTTCTTATGAAAAAGCAGTGCTTGGTGTTTGTGGAGAAGGTAGATATGGAAGCTGAGTAGCTGTGATTGCGGACACTGTGACATCGTCTCTGTTTTTCGATAGGATCGGTGTCATTTTCCTCCCCACGATAAGACACCTCACTGACAGAGCCCGATTAGGGAAAATTTTATTATAAAATTCACTTCTATCGAACAAGGATGGAGTGATAAACAGTTCAGCCTCAGGGAAGAAACAGGAAAAGATTTTTCCTCTCACTCTCTCTCTCTCTTTTTTGTTTTCCTTCCCCCCCCTCCATTTAAGAAAAATCCTCCCTCCTTGTAGGCCTTTTCCTGAAACTGAATGTGTTTAAGCTAATAAGAATTCCCCAAATGTAGAGATCAAAGACACATGAATGTTCTAAAAGAAGAGGAGTTGCGTTACCTCACAATTCAAGAATATGATTTAAAAAAAGTAAAAAGTGAGGACTTTTTGTGAATTACATTTTCTGACAAATTCATTAAAATCGAAGTCTTCTGAAAAGGAAGCTTAGGCAAATATAATTTTACTTTCCAATATTCACTTACATTTCTCCCTGGTTAGAAAACCAGCAAGCTGCAGGGTAAACAGGGAAAATGGATGCTTGTGGCCCTCTAATGCTTGAAGATGGACTAACCTCCAAAGAAGAACATAAAAGAAATATTGATTTATCTTTTTTTTAATACTAAAACATCTTTGCTTCTGTGTCTGATAGCTCACAGAGGATACCTTTAACCAGGCATCTAGTGTCATATATGTAACATACTTCTGTACAGTAATCAGCACAAAGGTAGTCAGTAAATATTATCTCCAGAAGATGACTTGGGGAACATGGAGAATGGAGTCCATGGAGTACAGGTACAAAGAGTAATTAGTTCCAGTTCTTATTTTCTTGCTTTACATTACCTGGCTGAAACACATTCATTACCTGAATAGGAAATAAACAGTGCTAAAAAGTATTTTTAAAAAACAAAACCAAAACCAAACAAAAAACCAAATCAAACCATACCAACCCACCAAACAAAACTCACCAAACAAACAATGGAAAAGAGTGTACTGATGATTTTTTCAAGCCTTCAAAACTAAGCTGTGACAATGATATGAACCAAATTATTGTCTTGGTTGCTCAACAGTAAAACTTCCAAAGGAAAAAAACCCCAAGCACTACCAGTGTTTTTTTATTTATGTCCAAACCAGAGTCACTACATTGAAACCATTCCCTCAAGATGGTGGTCTCAAAGTTACAGATGCTCCTTAAATAACTTTTAAGCACTTTTAATTAGAACATTACAAATCTGCTGTCAAAGAAAGCCTTAACATACAAGTCCTTTCAGCAATGTTCTAGATTTGTTTTTATTAAATAACAATGGGAGGATGTTTACAAGCATATATAATTTTCATTAGGCGCACTCAACCCAAATACAGTACATATATGATGCAAACTTAAATAACTTCAGTAGCAGTTGTAGCCCTGAAGTAAAAGCTTGCCAAAAATCCCTGTTTATTTGGCTAATGAATCTTTCTAGAAATTGTATTTACTGACATCTATGGCCTTCTATTAAGCTGAATATAAGTATTAACTGAAGGGTCTGCTGAAATAAACATAGCAATAAATTCTATGATTCTATAAAACTACATTAGGCTCAGCCATCAGGACAGCTCAACTCCTCCACTTGCAACTTGACTGAAAGAAGAGATAAAATTGTTATTTAAGACTCTCAGAATTGTCAAGATAAAACATATGTTCCATCTATCTATAATTTGTGATAGCACACGATATTTTTAATAATGTATAAATTATTTCAGAAGTCATGATCACACTATCCAGTCTTATTGTGAAATACTAGATTTCATTAAATATTATCACCATGTTTTTTTGACTGCTGATTCAGTTTTGTGCTGTGCAGTTCCACACAACCAGCAAAAAAGATGGGTTTTCAAAGATGACTGCACTGGAAACAAACATCAGTCTGAAAAAATATGACTAATGAAGGTAAGGCAGATCAATCAAAAGGCGAGTTGGAACTCCAGCACATTTCTTTTTAGCCTTCAAAGAAAGATTTTAAACAATGAGTTAGTGGTTTCAGTATGGGAAGTAGCTGGAGGAAAAAAGGTGCACCATTTGATTAGTGGTCTGTTAGACAGATTTCCTTCAATAACTTCTTAAAAGAACATTTGCTTCCGATTGACTGTAGCTGCAGCATAAGAGCTGTTAACAGTGTATTAAACATGAAAAAAAAATACAGCTCAGCAACCCCATCTAAACACAGAACAATTCTAACTAGCTACAACAAGGCAATAAGGTTGTTCTCTCCTACAATTTCTTCCATGTAAATGTCTTTAAACCTTCTTGCAACTTACTATCTTCTCTGGGAGTGGGGTAAAAGAAAACTCCTACTCAAATAATTCAGACGGTTTAGTGTTATGATATTCTCTTTGTGCTAAAGTTGGCCATTCCTCTCCATGTGCAAACTGAACAGGGAGCTGGTGAGAATGATTGGCAGGAAACAAGGGTGAGATTAGAGAAAGAGCATCTTTCTGTTCTGTGTAAATACATGGTGTTGCAAATTGCAACACAAACCAGAGTTATATCTGAACTCCAGTACCCAAGTGAATAATTAAGGTCTTCACACAATTACTAGATTTTTTTTTTCCTGGAATATCCCCAAATAGCAGTCTTAACCAGAGGGGACACACCTTAAGTCTCCTGGAAGGAATAAGTAATTCCCTCTCTGTCCCCAACTCACATGTAGCACGTGAGTTGCCTGTGTGGATCAGTGCAGCTATAAATACATTTATCTAGAAGAAATAGTCAAACAGTCTTTCCTAAGAGGAGTGTCTGATTGGTTAGCAGAAAATTGATACAGTGGAGTGAAGAATAACTGATAAAGAGATAATCCAGTGTGGCAATGTAGTTCTGCAGCGCTGTAGCTCCAGCCTTCATTGGGTGGTGAGTGTAGGGTGATGGAAGAAAAGGACGGGCTTCTGTTTGCATTTGAAGTATGAGGGAGGCATGGTGTGAGCCAACTTCAGATGTGAAGAACAAAAGCCTGGTTTTCCTCTATCCCATCTTTAACTATTTGATAAAGCCTAAAGCCGAAACACTGTGCTATTACATTTTTACAGCTGATCTTCTCTTTATCTGTTTTTCCTTCTACAAAGCAGAGATGCAAATACCTGCGTGTACTTTCAGTGCATGCATAGCTTCATTTTCAGAGAGAGGGTCACTGTATATGTTCTAACCTGACCTTAATTCATGCAGTAATTTCCCAGACTGTTACATCAGGCTCATTATTGGCATAACCAGACATTTCCCTAACAGGCTACATTTAACAAATATTTAAAATTATTTCTGCAAGGATTAAATATCCACACATAATTTTATGATTTTATATAAGTGAATAATTTGGAGGAAAGAATAGTACCTAAGCTGGTGGTGAATCAGAGTATGCCAGTTACAGGAGCACTTAAGCGCCCATTGGCACAGCAAGACTCAAAGACCCGGTAGGTTTCAAAGAAACACTTCTTTTTTTTTTTCCTTCTAGAACTCTTTGCTTTCTAGTAAAGCTGCAACCACAATGTTCTCTCTCTTAATGCCACCATAAAAAATCAAAACACTTTAAAACAAATTGATGTCCTCTTTAATATAGTCATCACATCATCACAGTAGCCTTGCACCCTGCTTGGTGACAACCAGGGGGATGCACACACACATCTCTTGCTTGCTTGCTCTCTCTCTTTTTTTTTTTTTTTTTTTAAGGCATTGAAGCAGGCAACAAAGAAGGAGAGAAAGACTGGGAGAGACACTCAATTGAGATATTGGCACCTTTGATTGACAAGATCTAATCAGCTTATCTCCACACTAATAAAGTTGATGGCCTGTGGAGCTGGTATATGTCCAGCTTCAAGTGAACTTTCAGTAGCCAAAGCCTCAAGGGCCAGGACTAAGACTGAGCTTATCTAAACTGATTTAAATCAATTCCTAATGGGCTATTTCAATTTGATCAATTTGAAAGGATGGAAACCTGTAACCACTTGACTCAATTGTCTTGATTTGTGCTGGAGATTTGGTCAGAGACACAAACTATTTATCTACAATGAAACAATGGAATACAACAGATACACTTCTGAAATTACTTGATTCCCCTTAAGGCACTGTTCAGTTTATTACAAATTTGGGTGTTTTACAGAGATACTTCTCTTGTACATGCACTCAATAAAACATTTTGAAGAATGCTGTTCCAAAACAAGTAGTGAATGCCATATGCAAAATTCCCCATGCCACAAAAAGGGGCTGAACTGTTTTATAGCTTCTTGAACAATTTCCTTAGTTTTTCTAATTAACAGAATTAAATTTTCTAAATAAACAGAATCGTTTATGTGTTTTGAGGGATTGCCTGTCCCACCAAGAGTGGGATGTCAGAATGGAATACTACAAAAGGAATGATTTGAGCATTCAGATAGATTTCATTCATTATGAGCAAAATTAATCAATTCACTTCTGAAGTTCTTGAAATTCATTTTGCAAAGCTCAACCTGCTTTCAACTCCAGAATAACATGTCAAGGAAACATATGTGGCTTTTATTACATATTACATTACACTGTGAAAAAGGCTTGCTGCTTCTCTCAGGGTAAATTATTGCGTTTAAGAATGCAAAAATTCCACAGCATCAAAGTGCATCTACATAAAGTAATTTCTGAACTAAGAACTGTTTTATTCTTATAAAATTAATATTATTAGGAAAACATGGTATTACTATTAACCATCATCTTAAGGGGTGGAACTATACTATACTTATATGTACTTTACAGACTTGCCAAAGCATGAGCAGTGAAACCAGATATTAGTAAAGTATTTTTCAGTTAATAGCCCACATGAACACCTTAGGAATGTCTCGTGTTTAATAGAGGTAATTTAAGCACTTTCCAAAGGAAGAGTTTTTTGTATTAATGCTAGATTACAAAAAAACCCTAAGCAATATTTTCATTCAGATTGCGGTTTTCAAGTTGTAATTGCTTTATATAAAATCCACTCTAGTGTTATCACTCAATATCATCTTCACTGCTGTACATCTGAAGATAATTTTGCAATAAAACTTAATTGATAGAGCTTATTTTTCACTAATCTCCTAATATAGAAAAATGAAAAAGTACTAACAGTACGTATTATAAGCTATGACCCTCACAGTGCAGGATATTTCTAGTTTATCAAACTAAAATAGATCCATTTTATTGCATCAAATATTTTATATGCTTTAATAATGTAGAGACTTTTTCCCAAAATAGGAAGTAAATGGAAAATTCCCTTAATAAAGCAAAACATGGAGAGTAAAAGTCATTCACAAAGAGGCTAAAGCAGAACATCTCATCTCATAACATTACTAGCTGGTGCCCCACTGACCATTAGTGCAAAATTTCAAAACATTTCAGTTATGGAAATCAGTAAGTCTGCCATCAGTGACATCTATTAAGAAGTTAAATCAGTGATTTTACAGTTTCAAACTGAACTCCTTCTTATGTACTGCGTAAGCTGGATTCTGAATAAGAATTTTTAAAAATTAAAACACTGTGGATTGTATTATATTTCCTTCTTCTTTGGGTAAGTTAGACCTGGTATCAGTCCTAAGAGCTTCTCATCAGTTAAGCAAATAGTTCTAGTGATTATGCAAGATACTGAAAGTCAAAGCATTAGATGTTCACAGCAGAGGACTGGTTTCTTGAACTCAAAAGGCTTTTTCTTGAACTACAGTACACCTTAAAGACAATGCTTCCAGAGCAGAAAATTCCCCAGGTACCAACCAGCCATTAGTACATCATGAGAAATATCATGGGCACCACCTTCTCTAATTCTGAGACCTGGGGTCATGTTGAGATCCAACCACTGCACCACAGTATTCCTGAGCAGACTAGGTAACTTCCATGCCGAAAAGTAAGTGCTCTGCAGAGTCAAGGAGTCACATTTGGCTCACAATCAACTGTTTATCTGGTTGGCCCAGACTTTGTTCCCAGTTCTATTACAAAAATCTGATGGAATGGACAATCTGACATTTTGAATAAGTGAGTGCTCCTCTGAGATCTGTGTAAGCTGAAAAGAGATAAACCTTAACTGTAAAACTGAGATGATGTCTCTACTCCTACAGTGTGACTATGAACTTTCCATCCTCCCCAAATCTGCCACCGTCCTGTATCACTTCTGTTTTGGTCTCTAGTAGAGGGATCCAAACTCCTTGGTTACTCAAAGGTGACTCAAAACAATATAGAAAATCAAGGAAACTGCTCCTATTATTTGGGATGTCTATACAGGCTTACAGATACCACCCTTCCTGATCACTCAGGACTTCTGTAAGACAGAAAAGATGCTGCATAATCACCACAAGCATCTTTACAGATTTGCACAGACCTCATTTTTCTGAACCTCAGAGATGAATCTAGCTTGGTCCTGCTTTTTTTTTTTTTTTTTTAATTTAACATCATTGTGCTGTGGTCTGTTTACCTACAGAATGACTATAATATCATTGACTCTGTCTCTCAAGAGGATCACATGGGTTATCTCAGGATGCACAAACGAAGCTCTGGGAACCCGTGATATTAAAGGATAAAACCACACAGCCATGAAACTGGCAAAAAAACTTGCAGCAACTTCAGTTGAAAAGAATTAAAGTATTGCCTTATTTTTGCATTTGAATACCTCTCATGCTGTCACTTAATCACACAAAAGTTTTCTAAACACAGTCATCAGTTTGCCAAGATCACTGCAGGTGTATCAGACAGAATTGATGACTGTAAAAGGCTGACAGACTTGTGCTTTGTCTTCTATGAACGAAGACACTACTCTCCAGACCACATAAAAATCAGCCTGTGCATTTTTTAGCAGTCAGATCATAACAAGGCCAAAGTAATATTAAATCATTGATGAGGTTTTAGAGTTTAAATATCAAAGTGGTGTATATGCAGAAGAACTGTTGTTGACATTTGAATTTCAGCAATAGGCATTTTTTAGGCATTTCAAACTCCGTAAAACCTGACATTTCAGTGTTTATATACAAAACCTGCTATGATACAAAACACCTCTCCACCAATACTTTGTCATTTAAAACTTTCTTCTTTGTTATATAGTCACAGAGTAACATTTCAGCCTGCTGCAGAACAGATTCTTGCCTAGAAACCTGTCATCCTTATGTAAATAGGAAAAAATCTGCTGTATATTAATTACGATTTTTTATAGTGATCACTTTCAGCCTCCTTGTTTCCAGGAGTCAGGTTTTCATCCCCCTTATTATTCATGTAGAAATGTTTCCTGGCAGGTAAAATATAGTACTTTTATGCAATGTTTTGATGAAGTGCACCAGAGAAAAGGAAATGAACTGGACTACTGAAAAAAGAAAAACAACACAGGTGAAATACAACTGTTCAGTGTATTGTTTTCATGAGATATGGGAAATAACACGTACTGCTCATCAATTATTCCATAATGTATAATGTCTGCCTCTCCAACCCTCTAAAAGCTAGGATTGAAATGTTTTGACATGATGATCTCTAGGTGGCAATAGTGAAGGCATTAAAATATAGATATAAATAGGTGATAATGAAGAACAAAATGTGTACCAATTCCGTGCAGTCATAGTTTGCAAATTAACAAGCTGCTATTGATCTTTCTTTGAGGTCAATAACAGCATTTATTGATCTGAGAAGTTAATACTCACTGAGGTCAATATTATATCTCAGGGGTCAACAAATCTGGATTCTGACTTCTCTTCCCTGTCCATATATAAATATCGTATAGGTAAAATGGGCAAATTTCATCTCTGGAGATAAGAAACCTCTGTATTTGACATGATAAAAACTCCCCAAAACATTAGAAGTTAAAAACAGAATCTACTTGGATCATTTTCAAATAGTTCTCAAACACTTAAAACCTTATAATCTAGAAGCACTGTCTTCATGAACTATATCTTCAGTTCTGAACTTAACATCTCCCAAGTACAGAATGGTCAATCATTGTGCTATTTCCCCACACCAAAAATGAACCCATTTTAGAGGCTACTCAATATCAACTGGACATTAACATATTTTTTCCAAAATAAAATAAAACTCATAAAAAAGAAATAGCTGAATAACAGATGTATCTTTTTGATTTTGCTTATTCATTATTTCCAATGTGATCTCTAGGAAAATCAAGAGAACCTTTCCTACTACCTTCAGTGAACTCTGCATTGGGCCCTTCTAAAAATCACACAAAGTTTTCTTCTGATTTGTAGTTTGTTACTCAAGCATTAATATGCTGAAAGAAAAATTAGAAGTGGGCAATTGGTCTCCTGATAATTCACACAGACAAATATCAACAAAGCTGTAGCGTACTCTCGGAAAAAGGTTGGGAAGGTAAAAAATTTCAGGAATGCCAAGCCCATACAGGTATTTTTGCAGCTAGGTACTCCATTGCAACAAATGGTCAATAGCATAACAACTCAAAATATGGAAGTTACATATTAGATTTGTAAAGAACTGTATTTGTGTGAAGAGATACTATTAAACTTGCAGCACAAACTGGTCACAGTGTGCACGTGACTGGCAAGTATTTAAATTGGCTACAAAACTTTAATAATATTCAGCACATTTGCAGAACTTTACAATTCAGGAACTTTTTATCATTATGCAAAGAAGAAAATGTATTTTATGCATGAATAAGATGTAACAGAAAAACTGATAGTCCATAAATTGTACAGAACTATTGTACAAAACTCTTAATACTCTGACTCCAGACCTCTGTTGTAGATATGAGTGAAAACATGGGTCATCTGGTTTTTGGCAACAGGACTTTTCTTTGATTATTTGAGCCAGCAAAGATTCAATGCAACAGGAGACCATCTAAAACTATTCCCAGTGTTAATTCAATATTTTACCTTCTTGTATCAAAATTTTGCTTCAAATTCCATAGATTTACAAGGCAAATATTTAAAACATTCATTTGTTACCAAAACATAGTAGTTTCCAGACAAAATGTATATATAATGGTGCATGCTATGCAGAGCATTATAGGAGAATAAAAGATCCTGTAATGAATGGTCTGAGTTTTTTAAACGTTTTACGAAATATGATTATGCCAATAACTATCTGTGTAACAAACAGGAAAATGCACTAAAATAGTAAACATTGCTCTTTACAAACATACAGAAATACACAACTTAAATATTTAATATAGAAGTAAAAACCTGCAGTTAAATAACTGCTGTCAACCTTATTTTGAACCACTACTTAAAATTACTTTTTTAATTAAACATTCATTCTTCATAGCTGCTAAAACATGGCACTTTTCACCAAAGGAAAATCAAGGAAAACCTTTCAAACTCAGTTTTGTCCTCTCTGGGTAGTCAGGAGATCATGCCATACCTCCATATATTTCTTTATGGGCTACATAGGCTTTGGCATATTCTAATTTGTTATGTGACTTATTTTAATTTTGAATTTGAAGAAACTCTCTTAGAAAAAGGAGATTAGAAACACTATTTTGTTGTTTTAGTAACTGAATAAAATAACTAAAAAAAATGTCATCAACATGGGGAAAATAGTAAAGGTTATCCGAGCATATTTTACAAATGATTAATTTCTTCCACAAATTTAATGTCATTTTCATTTCTGTGGCCAGGTTTTGAAAAGTATTTATACATGTTTTCTCCAAAGATTAAATTAATCTTAGAGTGTTAAAATTAACATTTATTTTGTTATAAATATGGTAAATACTTAATCTCGTTCATGACATATTTATAAAGATTATGCTGATGCTAAAATTCTTGTTGTGTTGAACATTTTATGGTCTATGCAATAAAAACCCCTCCATTTGACTCATTAACATTTGAGCAATACTCTGACTCATCATTTTAAACTTGTTTAAGAAAATATCATTGTTTCTAGACTGGATTTAAAATACATCTTCACCGTAAAATTGAAAGCATTTAGTTTAAAAAAAAAAAGAAATATTAAAAAAAATATTGTGGTCTCTATGTTTCATTCTTAATTCTTCTCTACTTCATATTTCATAACTGAAAAACAGGGCACTAGAACAGAAAAATAGCTTATGCACAAAGTAAAGCAAATATAATAATTTTTACAAAATTTCTAAAGATGGCATTCCAGCCAATATTATTGCAGCAGTCAAGTGCCAAAACACTCAATAAACGGAAATCTTACAACACTCAGTTATAAAAATCACACTAATACTTTCAAGACACGTGTAATGAAAACAAAATCATTGCATCTACAAGAATAATGAAAAAAGTAATGTCTGAAGAATCCTCTTCATCGAACTGTTTTCCATGGTGGCTCTCTAGATCCTACAAGAGAGCTAAACAGGAACCAAATCCCCAAATACATGAATGCTTAAAAATCTTCACATTTATAGTCACAGACACCATAAAATACAGAAAAATTCATCTCAGTGGAGACCAGCCAACATATGTAAGAGATTATCTTTCCACCAGTGTTTATCTTTACAGGACACACAGTGTAAATTGATGACTTTATTTCACACAAATGCAAACCACAACAATTAGCTACTCCTGATTGCTAAAGAGCTGAGCTTGACCTCCCTCATGGAAACAAGTTCTTACCCCGCAAACCTTTTTGGAAATATACTAAGCAAAACAGAAAACCTCTCCTTGGTGACCAGCAATAGGTCCCTTGAGAACGGCATGAAGTTGTGTCAGGGGAGGTTCAGGTTGGATATCAGGAAAAGGTTCTTCACCCAGAAGGTGGTTGGGCACTGAACAGGCTCCCCAGGGCAGTGGTCACAGCTCCAAGCCTGACAGAGTTCAAGGAGCATTTGGACAACACTCTCAGACACATGGTGTGACTCTTGGGGTGTCCTGTGCAGCACCAGGAGTTGGACTTGATCCTTGTGGGTCCCTTCCAACTTAGGATATTCTGTGGTTCTATGATTCTTCCCCAGCACCCACATGAGTGCAAGTGCATATACACATTCGCAATTCAAAATGCAAATATTTATGCTCTGTCAATAACTAAGCGTGTTTATAACCATGAACATTTATTAGACTTGTGAGGATTAAGCCAAGAGTATAAAATTCCATATCAAAATTTACATTTATGTTTCTGGAGCTAGTGAAATATGAGGTAAATAGCAAATGGCAGAAGAATAACCACAATGTGACGGACAGCTGATATTGGGAATTAGGAGCAAAGTAAGAGTTTGCAAAATATGGAAGGAATACAATATCACAGAAGAAAACAAAAAGGCACTCTTGAGCCAAGAAAAGACATAGAGAAACAAGAATGTGCATAAGTAGCCTATAACAGACTGATGTAAAATTGTGAAACTGTAGTTTTCAAAGCCATGAACAACAACTTTGTGGGTCTATAGTTCTTTAAAACAGCTAGTAGCCAATAACTAGCAGTAGTTTCTCAAAACAAAACTGTAACAGCTCAAAAAAAATCACAGTGCTAGTTCATATTGCTAGTTCAGAAAGATGACTGGTACTGCAGAGCAGCAGTTCAACTCACTCTAACATGAAATCAAGCCAGTCAATAAACAACAACTAACATGGAACTACTGAGTCTTTCTATAAGAATGACAATAATCTCAATTTTTCAATGAATACATTTACTTAATAATCAAGTAAAACTCATATTATGGGCTATTAGGCCAAGATAAGCCTCATTGTTCAAACGAAATCCAACTGAAAAAAAAGTTCTGATTTAAAAATAGAGACTTGGATGGCCAGCACTACTTGCAAAAATCAGAGGTTGTCTTCACCTGACACACATTACACAAGTAGACATTTTGACTGTAACAGGACTAAGTTTCCATAATGTTCAGTAGTTCTGAAACCTGCATGCTTGCTCATGCAACACTTTGATAAATTTTTGGATCATAAATGTCAGTAATTACAGGAGAAAAGAGACTCTATAAACGGCATGACAAAATCATTACCATAAAATAGTATGGTATGACTTGAACTATATGAAGAAATATCTAGATAAGGTGCTCTTCAATCATTCCATACTCAGATGAAAATGATGTTTTTCAATTCTGTGCTTCTATGTCTCGCTTCAGGACAGAAGTTTGGGCCTCCCACAACACCCCACTCCCAACCCAACATGTCTAAAAAAAAAAAAGTATTTGTGCAACTATAGCTATTCAGTCCAAAGGTGTAAGAGGGGAAAATACTGCACCTGAAAGATTATCTACCATGAAAAACCTTTTGATATTGAAAAGCAAGTTCACTACAGATATATTTTTTAATGTTAAACTTCATTCTTTAGTGTATTTGGAGGAAAACACTGTTAGTTTGTCAGCAAGCAGAGGCAGAAAGCTTCAAACATGAAATATATAAAAAAAATCCGCAAAACACAGGTGAGCTTTGTCAAATCTAAGCTCATCAACTTTTCTTCTTGATGTAAGTCGTAATACAAAAAGTTTTTGCCAAGCAAGACCTCATGCTGTGCAAATTCAGCCATGCCCATGTAGTGAAAAATCTGATAAAAACTATTGAAAATTGTTTACTTAGACACCAAAAATAATAACTCACCAAAGCCTGCTATTTTAATGGAATATACAGCTTATGTTCTGAGGAGAATGAAATCACCAAATGAAATCATTAAATTAGCAGCTTATTAATATATTTGAAGATCAAAAGTTGGACTTGTAATTCCATTCAGCTGTGCTCTTTCTAAAGTTGCAACAGGCTGGCTGCCATTGCCAACTCAGTATCACTTGAAATCAATTCCTTTCACATGGTGAAAGTTCAAAAGACATGGTTTTGCTAGAGGATGGGAGGAAGGGGAGAAATCGTGAGTAAATGGGAAGAGTGTTTAGGGACAATATATCAGAATTTTAATTCTACCCATTAAAGACTAACCAGCAGTTCCCAACTATCTGAAACTTTTTGGACAAGTTCTCTACAACTTGTTTGCCTCAGGGAGTGTGTGCAACCTGATCAAGAGAGCTTCTCAAGCCTATACAAGTTGAATATTTACTTGGAACAGCCATGACTTCACATCTTTTGTCCACCTGTTGCAATGGGTTATCTGGACAACTTATGTTAGATAAAATTCTGACATCTCTTGGAGACACCTAAGCATGGTGGCTGAGAGTGTTGTGCAGATGAGGAAAGAGAATATATATATAGAGGTCAGACAATCTGGTGACTTTGTCCATTTCCTCTTTGTCAAACCAAAGTAGTTTGGAGAGTTTATTCGGACTACTAGAAATAACAGATACTGTTCATTTATCTTTTTATTTTTATCCTTCTTTTTTTTTATTTGTCTTACCTGCTCAGAACCAGACAACAAACTCTGAAATGTTATCGCAGGAGGGAAAGCTCCCTGAGGCTAAATAATTTTAAAATTGAAAGAAACAGGTAATGTAAGTTCAGACCAAAAAATATAATCATATACCTCAACTTGAAATCCTCACATTTTTATTAGGACAAAAAGTCTTCAAAAGCTTTGCTACAGACTTAAGAATAAACTACAATGACAACATCTTATACCAATAAATACACTAAAGAAAGAGGGTCAGCATCAAATAAAATTACACTGAAAATTACAGTGATTCACTAAGAGCTTATTTTCCCATAGAACAGTCTACACAGTAGAGGTGATCCAATACAGAGCCTGTAAAAGAATGCTTTAATTTTATCTTCTGAGTTCAGTTTATAATTCGGCTATTACTATTAGTCACTGGTATTCTATGAAAAATGCAAGGTATTTGTGAAAACACATACACATTTTAGCCTGTATGATTTTTTGTCTGGAATGCACATAGGAAGTACTTAAAGTTTCTGATATTTGAAACAAAATGTTTCCATCATTCTAGCATGGAATAAAATCCCAGGAAACTATGTTCCTATTACATATAATATAGCACCTTTAAGAAGTTATTGCAATGGTTTTGCCCATCCAAAAACCAGTCTTAAACAAACTTACTTCAACTGGGTGTGAATTCCTAACAAAACTAAAGCTGAGTTGTCCCATTATGTGTGGTACAACGACGAATTCCTGCACATGTAAAATAACCTGGGACTTCTTCCAGAAGAGAGGACAAAATGGTCAAATTTGGATCACTATTTTTCCTATTACACCTTAGTAAATCTGTACTACTGAACAGATTTGACATTCCTTATTTGCTGCATTAATAGTATAATCCCAAACCTACTGAAATGAAAGATAAGCCCTCATTTTATTGGAAATCCAGTTGAAAGATGTTGAGTACCCAAAAGATAATCTTTTAACAGAAATGCTCTTACAACTCTACAAAATAAGTTTTTCCTGGTCTCTTTGAAAAAAGTAGCTGGAAAAGGGTTTTTTGGTACCCTCAAGCAGCTAGAGGACAGTACCTAAATAATGAAAATTCACAATTTCCTTACTTTATGGTAAGCACTTTATGTACTTGTAAATCTATGAATATACTAAAAAAATTGATATGCTGCATTTGAAACAACACATGCAAACGCAGAGTGCCACGGACCAGACTTTGAACATCGCTGGACAAGCCTGGGTGGGTTACTGGGCAAACTTTTCATGACCACAAAGGTGAAAGGCCCATACTGCTGCTGAATCAAATCTTTAAGAGGAAGCACAGAGCTAAGGAAAATTGGGATGGTGCTAGAATTCAAATTAATATGCACAGGAGTATCTGAATACAGACAGAGTCTAAAAGCTAGAATTGGGAATGTCAGAACTGGGAAGGCTGGTGGGAGGGAGGAAAGGAGAATGGGAGGGCCAGGAGGGAGGAGGTGGCAGATAGAAAGCTGTAGGGAGCAGTTTGGTGACTGGACAAGCAAGGAACCAGCAAGCAATATTCAAACTGAAGGTGTAAAAAGCCCTTTGCTGGTATCAACAACTGCATAGTAAAACACTAAAGAATGGAAACCGAGTAGTTTGGTCTCTCCATGCCCTCTCAATGTTGCTTCTGACTGTTACAAGGCAGCAGCACTACCCAAACATGATTCCTCTCCACGATCGTGCAGCTGGGACACTCCTGAGGCCTGACATCCTCAGGAACAAAAATCTCTCCCTATTTCTTCCTCCTCACCACTTTAAAGCCCAGACTACGAAGAAGGGCAGAGGGCTTAGAGATGTAGGAATGCAATATGCCACTTCAAAATGAATTTCTGAAACAATAAACAGATTTTAATAGAAATCAGCCAGAAAAGAAAAAAAATTATATATGAAACATGAAATACCATTGCTAGCACAAGAAACAGGGATCATGAAAAAGCTCTCTCTGATGGTGACTGGAAACTGCATAAAAACTCATTTCACCGTAGAAACTTTGGATTAAGATTTCAGTAGAAAGATGTTCTGGCATATCAAAGAAACACCTGAGGAAGGGATATTGGTATATGCTCCAGAACTCAGAAGCCCTCTTTCTCTAATGAAAGGTTTTACATACAGTATTCACATATACATGTATGAATAATTCATTAGAGATGAAATAGGTAGATATTAAGTGTAAATATCTGGGACAGGAATAGCCTTCTTTTTATTTAAAGCAAGGGGCACTAGAAGCAAGGTCCTGATTTTCAAAACTTGGTTTTCATTTCCATACTCTTAGTTATTCGGAGCTCAAATGTAATCAGAATATGCATGCGCCTGAAGACAGAACAGGAGCATGAAGGCCCAAGTGATATTAACTAATGCAAGCAAATTACTAAGCATACAAAATTACAACATAGAAGAAACAACATCCTTTCCACTAGTCTAATGTAGCCCTACACATACGAACATCATGGTTTGTTATTTTGTTAAATTAACATTGGATGTTAGAGCCATTACAATTTTTTATAAGCTGAGCAAACACTTTTTAGTTTGATCATACCTGAAAAGTCAAACTCCAGCTCTTGCAACCATAATGAAATGGAAACATTTTAGTGGATCTACTTACTTTAATTTTTATGGTTTCACATATTTTATGCTAGCTCTGGTGTGCATCTCATTTAAGACATCTAACCAGCACAACAACCCCATGAAATATGGAGGGAGAAAGTCCTTCAGGACAGCTGTTTGGGGTTCAGGTTGTTCCATCAGTAAAGGAGTTAGAAGTTCAAATCTGTGAAATGCTACTGTGGTCAATGTGTTAGTACCTCAAATTCCATTACTCACATCTGGGAAGACACCTCCTGGACTTGTTTTAAAACAGTTCCGATTTCATGCTAAAGTCTTGAAGACTCCCGCCTTCAGGAGCTCCTTATAAACATTTACTAACACACTTTCACTGATCTGTTCACTGTACTTTCACTCCATTCTGCATCTGGATAAGACAATAACTACCATTATTTCATAAAGAAGCAAAGATACAACTTTGTCTAAAGGGATTCCTATTTGCTTTCCAACAGGTAAGCTGCCAATACTTTGAGATGGGTCTGACCATAAGCCTGTAGGCTACCACTACATTGCATTATATATTTATGGCTCAGTCCAGAAAGGGAGTTTTGACTGCAGTTCATTACAACAGGTGAAAGCCACTGAAATTTGCTTGGATCCCTTAGTAACAAGAATTATTCATGTCACACAAGGGTGGGAAATAAGGTGCTGTGTCTCTTGCTGAGAGATATTTCTCCTTTAACTGCTTCAGTTACATGTTCCTGAGATTCCCAAAGAGCAAGGAGGATGGAAGAAAAAAAAAACATCTTAAGCAACCTCAAGACTCAGAATAATTTTCTGTAAATGGAACAAGAGACTTCTCTTCCTTTGATTTCTTTACTTTAAAACACTATGTTTACATACTACAAAAGGGTACAAAAACAGAAGTCAATACAAAATTTTAAGATTCAGTGCAAAGATCTATTATCCACAAACTATGAACTCTTCTAGTAGCACAGATATTTCAGATAGTCAGAGCCACAGCATAATATCCAATAATCATCATTCACAGAGGCAAGCTCCACACTTCTTCTCAAATTATATGTACTGAAAGCTATACAAATATGTAAGATTGATGAAGGAAAATAAGGAAATACCCGCAACATAGTTTTGCCATGAATTTTGGGACAGCATTCAGTGATTGGATCTCTCTTTTACAGTCATGAAACAAGAGGAAGCCTATGTTATAGAAACACCAGGATTGTTTTTTTTTCCCTAGAAAGTATCTGGCTTTTGAGAAGAACTCAGCAAAAAGCAATTCAACTGCAGTGTACAATGGTCCTCTACAACAAGGTGTGCTCTTCTTTTCCTTGACAGTGTTTTACACTTCCATGCCAATTTTATCTCTGAGGACGAATGAAGCATTTTGAACTATTCCTCATTCAAAATACTCCTGCCTGGGCAAACATATCTAAGACATGACAAAGAAGTGTATACCTTATTACGCTATATTCTACAGACAAAATAAGGAGGTTCTAGAATTCATTTTGAGGCTATGGAAATCTGAGTACGGGTAAGAGAATTAGGAAATCTCTCCCTCCGAAATGGGAAGAATTTTGTGATTCATCAGGATTAATTCAATGAACTCTCCTTTGGCTCAAAATAGCAATTTTCATGCATTCTTAAAATATTTCTCACATTCTGAGACTATATGATCAGACTAAATGGCCTGAAATTAGACATACTGAGTTCTACAGCTGCAAGTAATGAGTGGTGTTGGAAATGCCTACTTACACAGCTTACTCACAAGCACAGCAGATTATAACATAAAACCAGAAAAACAGCAAGAAATATTTTTTAAAACAGTATTTTGAACCAAAAAAAGCAGAAGAGTGTACTTTGCAGTGTTATCAGCCTTTACTAAAAACTTATCCTCCTTGGTACAAATAATAGAGATCTTTGAGATTCAAACAACCCATGGTCTCCCTGGATATCTTGAGTGTGTTTTTGCCATAAAATTCAAGCAATTTAAAAGTAAATGCTCTGATAAATTCACTGGTGTACCAAATTGCTTATCAAATGCCTGTCAAATTTGCAACATACCTTTACAAATATTTAGAATAATATTCTTCTGCTTACAGTAAGCCTAGAGTACTCCAGAACTGGTTGCCTGATACTAAAGGCTCTGCTTAGTCCTTCAGGAGGTTTCTGCATAGATTTAAGCATCCTCACTATCAACAAATGACAGCATACAAACTATGAAAGCCTGACAGTCAGTGTTGGATTGTGTCTTAGAGATGGTGACATAAGTGGCATCCTGTTCAGACACCACTGAAGCCCATGAATCAATGACACTGCTCAAAGGAGGAAGTCAGACCTTCCAACAGATCTCAGCTTGTATGAACAACTGTACATAAGATGAAAGGGCTTATCAATTTAGAGATGCAAACAGGAAAAAAGCTTCCAATTTATCATGGTAAGTTTCAGGAATGGTAATGTGAAATTGCATAAAATTAGTTATGTGATGTCAGATTAATCCTGAGATGATCACAAGGGCAGGTTAAAATAGTATATGTATTTTTGCTGATTAAGGTAATAAAAAAGACCCAAATGTGACTTATTCACGGGGTGAAAATCATCGAGCTTCATTACGATATGCAACATACATATCCACAATTGTGAAAAGACACCACCTAAATAAAGCAGAAGAGATACTTAAGGGTTGTCATCTCTACATCAGACAATCACAGAATGGCTGAGGTGGGAAGGGACACCCTGAGATCATCTGGTCCAACACCCTGCTCTAGGGTCATCTAGAGCCAGGTCTGTGCCCACCTGGATTTTGAGTATCTTCAGAGATGGAAGACTTCACTTCGTTGTGGGCTATCTATTTCAGTGTTTGACCATTCCCAAGTAAAAAGTTATTTTCTCATGTTCTGGTGTAATTTCACAGGTTTTAATTTTTGTCCATTGCCTCTCGTCCCATCACTGGGCATTACCGAGAGGAGTCTGGCTCCTGTTTCTCCATTCCAACCCATCAGCTATTTACAACACTGAGACTTCTTCAGATTGAACACTGTCTGCTTTCTCAGCCTCTCCTCATACGAAAG